>NW_016809273.1:2461714-2463351 GCF_001698545.2 Rhinopithecus bieti
CTATTCACAATAGCAAAGACTTGGAATCAACCCAAATGTCCATCTGTGACAGACTGGATTAAGAAAATGTGGCACATATACACCATGGAATACTATGTTTTTAACTTTTATAAGCGTTATTATCACATTTGTTGCTAAAATATAAAAATTGGAAGATTTTGAAAATCCCTTAAAATGCAAATGTATTGGTTCTCTCTACCCTCTCTCTCTCCCTCTCTCTCTCTCTCTCTCTCTCTCCCTCCCTCCTCTCTCCCTCTCTCCCTCTCTCCCTCTCTCTCTTACTGTTGTAAAGTTGGCTGAAACCAAGAGGCCACTGACTTTGGGCAAAGGTCTGTAGGCAGGGGTTCTCCTTCACCCCAATGCTCCTACGGCTCCTTCTCTGTATTCCGCGCCCCACAGGCATATGAATCTGGGACCTTGGTTCTAATTGCAGATGCAGCCCAGCCTGATGACATCAGCTTCAGACCAGATAGACTTGTTTAGAACCCTGGGTCCAGCTGACTCTACTGATGCAGAGCAATTTACTATTTAAAGCCTCAGTTTCTCCATTTTTGGCAAAATGGGAATAAGTTTGTCTTTCTCATAAGACTATTGTGAGGATTCACAGGAAAAATGCATTTATGTCAAATGTTTGGCATAAACACTCAATAAATAATAGTCTTCCCTTCCCCTAACTGAACTTTTGATGGATTCAAACACACTCAGCATCTTCAAGCATTCAGCACACTTCTGAGTGACCTTCACATGCAATACCAGGGGTGGTGAAGGATACAAGGTTGCAAGGAAGCCTGGCCTTTAAGGAGCATGGAAGTTTAGTAGGGAAGCACTAAACAAGATAGAGCGTGATGAGTGTCCCTGCAAAAATGAAAATAAAATACACTGAATGCCCTGAAATTACTGGTGGTGAGGCAAGTGTCACTGGCTGTGTTTTCTACAAGCCTTCACGGTACTTTTCCAAGTATCACCAGCTTTCTTCACCCTCACTCTGATCTACACTAACACACGGGCGTGAAGGTGGGGGGAACTATAGTGAGGGCTTCACTTAAGAAACTGAAAAACTCCAGCCTTCACAAATCCGCATGCTGTACATCCAGCCATGTTCTCTACAAAGAGAAACAGCAGTTACTGCTGCTGGTTTAAGAAGGGATGTCATATCTAGCTGTGGAATAACATTTAGAAGACGCAACTGTAGATCTGAGCATACATGGGGCAGGAGGGAGAAGGAGGCCAATTTTTAAGAACAATCTTACTTTGTCTGGTGGGACTCACGCTTCATCTCAAACACAAATGTGCTATTAAGTGAATCTAAAATAACTGATACAAATCTCTCCGCTGAGCCAGTGGGAAATTCCAACCTTTATAAGTTGGGAAGTGCTAAACCAGCAACCTTTTAGAAAAGAGTATCTATCTTTTGAGCTGTTTCTGGGGAATTGCATATAAAGCATTCCGAAAACAAAATACTCCCCTGGTTTTCAGGATCTGTTTTGCCAGCTTGATACGAAGCTGCCCAGGACAGATATTGTCAGGGCTCGAAGTGTTTTCAGAATTATATTCACAGTTAAAATGTTTTCCAATATGGTGTTTGAAATCAAAACCAAAACATCCCTTGAGGACATTCAAAAAAAAAAAAAAAAAAA
>NW_016809273.1:2463933-2490264 GCF_001698545.2 Rhinopithecus bieti
CTTCTTCTTTCCCTCCCTCCCTCCCTCCCTCCCTCCCTCCCTATTTCTCTATTTCTTTCTCTCCACACGTGGATGAAAGGTCATGTGAGCATACAGTGAGAAGGCAACTATCTAGAAACTTAGGAAGAAAGCCTACACTAGAATTTAACCATGCTGGCACCCTGATCTCAGACTTCCAGCCCCCAAAACTGTGAGAAAATATATTTCTATTGTTTCAGCTACCCATTCTATAGTATTTTGTTATGACAACTTAAACTGACTCATCCAGGAGCCATAGTTCAGAAGAAAGTATAATGCTCCAACACACATCCTTTAGCAGAAATTTTTTGAGGTGTGCCTGCCTGGCCCATGTCCCTACTGCTGAGAACTGACCCTTCAGATTATTGATGGAACTCACTCCCCTGCCCTCGACTGACTGGCCTGTAGGTCAACACCTGGCCAAACAAGCTGTGCTAAGCCATATTGGAGCCTGAAGGAAAAGGAAAATCAGTAATAATAATCCTGCCTTCCTTAAAATTTTCTATTTTTTCATCATGGAATTTTTACACTGGTTTGATTTTTTAATATTACATAGAAGCATTATTTATCTAGATTATTGATGTTTTCATGGATCCTCTTAAATGTTACACCGAGACAAGAGCTACCCTTGCATCATCCCAATTCTAGCCCTGTGGATGAAGCTAGGTATCCCTTAAATTTGGAGGGTGGTCTAAGAAAAACTTGTTGAGGGATCTTAAACAGGGAACCTCCAGACTATATTTGGCCTGCAGACTATAGCTGCAATTGGTTTTATCATAAATATTGGTCAATTTCAATACTTTTAATCAAGAAACACACCCCACCTATTGTCACTGTCCCTTTACTCCCTCTTTTTTTCTTTTCTTTTTTTTTTTTTTTTTTTTTTTTTTTTTTTTTTTTTTTGAGATGGAGTCTGGCTTTGTCACCCAGGCTGAAGTGCAGTGGCGCAACCTCAGCTCACTGCAACCTCTGCCTCCTGGGTTTAAGCAATTCTCCTGCCTCCCGAGTAGCTGGGATTACAGGCTAATTTTTGTATTTTTAGTAGAGACGGAGTTTCACCATGTTGGCCAGGTTGGTCTCAAACTCCTGACCTCAAGTGATCCACCTGCCTCAGCCTCCCAAAGTGCTGGGGTTACAGGTGTAAGCCATGGCACTCATCCCCTTCACTCCCCATTAATTTAAATGTGGTCCCACTCCTGAAGGTCTCCTGGCTGACTCTGGCCTGGTAGCTGGCACCAGTCACTGGGATTGAAAATATGCAACCTGGGATGGATCCTGTGAGGCTGCCATATTCTGCCATGTATAAAGAAGCAGAAAAAGCCCAGAAAGAAAGAGAAAAATGAAGTGAATGTGCAAAGATGAGCAAAAGGAGAAACTGAGAGACCTCCTAAAAGAGATAAGAATCTAAGTTTGACTGTGCTGACTTTGAACTTCCAGCTCCTATCACCCCAGGGCAGCTCTAACTCTACCTTTATTTGGGACTGGGGCTTTTGCTACCTGGACACTAGCAACCCTTAATTACATCTACTCATAAGAGAAACTATTGCCCTTTCTTACCTTCTATTTACGGTAAAATCAGTAGATACGCAATTCACCAAGTGAATTCTTTCTTGAACACAGAGACCCTGATCTGTGAAAACAGCAGTCATTTGAAGAGAGAAATGATCTTTCACGTGACAGTCTTTGTCATGTAGTTCATAACTATTACTCCTTCTGCATCTCAAATATGGTTCACATTTAAAAGCAGATGACAGAAAGGCTGGATGAGACAGCCTCCAGGAGCTATAAAGAATGTTACCCAGGCCCATGCTATAAACTATTATTGCTATAATTATTCTGAATCAATTTTAATCAGGAAACAACACACCCATTTAAGTAAAATAGAAATAAAGGCACCAGGAAGAAAACCAAAGTTTGATTTCAAGAAAAACTGAAGACTTCAACCTTTACAAAGAAAATCTAATTCTGCCAAAATTTAGTACATTTCGTATTCAATTTTGCTCTGATTTATAACTAAATCTCCTGGGTACCAGTAGTATATAAAAAACCATTAGCTCTGAGGAGGCAATTGTTAGTTTTTATAATAAAAAAATGCTTACTGCTTATACCATTATTGCTTAGGAAATTAGGGAACACAGCTTCTAATACCCAGTGCGTGGAATACTGTAGCAAACCACTTAAGTTGCAATAATAGAGTATTGACTGGATACAGTGATATGTGAGACACAGCCACAGTCAGACTAAGCGACCATCACACTGTGCTCGATGGAGCCTCTCATATAATACATTTATTCCACCCTAGTCAAAGAATTCCAAACAGATTAGCTATGAAAAGGCCTAAGATGCTCTACCTGTTAAACATATGATTTTCCTCTTTTCACTTTCTTTTAAATACTTAAAATACTGATTTAGTTTTCTCCTCCTACCTACAAAATCTTCACAACTTTGTAATACTGAGCCTTTGAGTTAAGCAACATCTGAATTAAGAAGTAGTGTTTCTGAAGGTAAATTCATGTTTACCAATATCGTCATCATCAAAAATCTTGGGTTATTATTTGCAAGTCTTAAAAGTATGAGAGAGCACATCTAAGAGCTTTAAAACACCTTTCAAGTGAGCTATGCTAGACCAACAGTGTTAAAATACAAAAGCATACAGGCTCTTTCTGCATACAGAAAACCATTGGTCTCTCTCTCTCTGTCTCTCTCTGTCTCTCGCTCTCTCTTTCTCTCTCTCTCTCACGCACACATACACACACACACTCCACATGTACTCACTTTCATGTAGATTTTTGCTTATTCTCTAGTTAATCTGCTGAAGCAATCCAGCATATTACACAATGACAGGATATGATAAGATACCTTCTTGTTTCTGTCACTACTCTTTAATGGACACTGAAACATTTAGTCTGAAGCCTTTCCTTTGCATACCAAAGGCAAAACCTATTAGAACTGTAGACATAGCCTAAGCATTTGTGCCAGATGAGTCTAAATAACAAGAAAGACGAGACAATGCCCTGGAAAATTCATCCAATTTATAGACCAGAGGAGGAAAAGCCTCAGTGGGTATAACTCAGTGAACATAAAAAGACCCTCACACCCTCAAAATACTCTTCCTATTTTACCTCTACTGGTATCACTCCAACGACTCCAGGTTTATCCATCTACAATAATTATAAAAATATGAGTCTTTGGGATATACTGTTGGGAGACAACTTTTCATGAGTCTCTCACATTTTTGCAAATCTGAGCAGATGCATTGGCAGGTTTTTTCTAGACTATCTCATCAAAGATGTTTGAATGTCCAACAGCCTTGGAAGATGGAGGTAGTGTCTTCTTCTACAGCAAAGGGCAGATTTATTTCTCGACCAGTTTAAGAAAGATAGCATCTCCCTTGAAGGCAAACGCTGGTCAGGTTTGCTAACAACCCTTTTAAAAATTTAGGGTTTCCTAGGTGTGGGTTCTTCCATGGGGACACAAATCCACTGTATGTGCAGCATTCAGCAAGGTCCTCCTCTGCATAATCATATGGAACATGGAGGACAGAAGGAAGAAATTCAAACATGAAGCTCATGCTGCCTCAGAGCTATGCATAATAAAGTTCTTTGTCTCTTACCAGGAGTCTCATGTCTTCTGCCAGCACCCATGAAACTGCAGTAGGCTGACTTGTTAGCTTGCAACTAGGATAACATTTCAGACGTTCACAGTTTTGCACACTCACCAGCCTTAACAAATTAACTTGAAAATAATAAGCTCTTTCCTCATATGAATAAAAAATTGCTTGATTCCTGAATTTCATTGGTTCTAAGAGGTACTTAAAATATTCCCTAGTCACTGTCATTCCCAAGGGGATGCCTCACACATGCCCATAAACTAATGTGTCTGCTATAGTCCTCATATAAAACTGACATGTTCTCCCTCTCCTGCTCCAAGTGCCTCCACAGATGTTGTCAGCCTTCCTCCAGCAACTGCTGGTCACCTCCATCCTGTTAATGCCAGTGTCTAGGCAAGAGCATGGTCTCCAGATAATTCTTCCAGATGCCATTTCCAAAGGCGCCGAACTGTGCCTAAATAATTCCCCTTCTTCAATTCTGTGTATACTCTGACACTTGGACACTGAAGCACCACTGCTAAGGCAGTGAGAACCTGAACCCTCTTATTCAAAAATTTTTAAACCCCACGACATCTGGCCATCAACCCATTAACCAATAAACTCAAACTCATTTCATTGTACAAGGCAAGAAAGACAAAACAATACCTTCATCACGTTTGTCTCTCATCCTCCTTGAATCCTGTTTTGTATTCAATTCAAACTAAGCTCCACTTCAAAATAAAATCAAATGATACTCCAAAAAACTTGAAGCTAAAAATTCAAGCTAAACTCCAATTTAAACTAAAATTCGAACTAAACTCCAAAACTTCAAACTAAAATTCAAACCAAACTCCCATTCAAACTAAAAATCCAAAGCTCTTGTATCAAAGGGTACAGGCAGATGTTGGGTGAGTGTCTGAACCCTCTGTTCATCCTCCTAATGATGCTATTACAAATCCTTTCAATTTATGATAATATCTGAAAATTAGATAAATACTGAAGAAACAGAGAGAAATAAAGAAAAATAAATGGACTGGGAAGACATGGGAAGTAGGCAGATAAGCATTGAATCATTTCCTGGCAGAAAAGACAAGGTGGTCAAGGTCATCTTCAGCCTTGAACACCTCTATGTAGGGCAATAATTCTTGGTGCATGTCCCCCAGGCTTTGAAACTGGTCATGTTTTTATCTAGGTAACAGTGCTCATTTGTATATTCAAACATTCTAACTGGTAATTATGAAAAACAGTACATGCAAAACATGGGTTGACTAGATTAATTGCTCAACATGAAGCTAACTAAAAACTGAGTTTTGCTATCTTTCATTTTTTCTGTCTTTATCCTCCAAAAAAAGGAAAATGTAGACTTACAAGGGAACAAGAAAACCATCTGGATCACAATGCCTCCCAAATTTCACATTCTGTCCTGCCATCCAAGCAAGGATTTAGAAGCGTTTTTCCTAAACCAATAACTGAGTGGTGCCTGCCAATTTCTCCCAGAACTTGGCTTTTCTTAACAAGCCATTCTACCGCCTTTATTACTTTTTGTCCTTTATAATGAGAATAAGAGAAACTGGATGAATTGTACATGATCACAAGGGATATGAAGGAGGTAAAAGATGTGTTACAAACCGTTAATAATAATTTTTTTAAAAAAAGAGTGGCTTTCCAAGTCATGGGGTTTTCTGAGAAAAATCCACAAATTAAAAAAGTACCATCTAGAAAGCTGACAGCTTTATAACTGTCTATGAAACAGCAATGCTCACATTTTTTACTAGTTTAGAAATTATTGAGTTTTGATAGAAATGGCCTAAGTAGCAAGGCCTATATTTCTATAAGGAATGTGATAAATACATAAAAATATAGTACCATTGTATTCTCAAAAAAGAATAAACTAAGTTACTTTCAGAGAATGAACTGACATCTAATACACTTAGCAGTGGCTTTCTTGACAGGGGTTTCTCAGAAAGGCAGGACCATCACCCCGGCTGCATGGGCCCATTTCCTTAACCCCAACTTTGATACAAGTTTGATCATTGGAACAATTTTTTGACTAGGCATAATCTGAGAAGAGGAAAATTATCATCCAAATTTTGATCCTGAAAGAGGAGTTTTGAGAAATGCCTCAACCTTGTTAAACAAATTCTCCCAAGGCTGCATTCGCTCTTCGGAGTAAGATAAATGACTATGGTGGGGCTCAGTGTTCTGAGGAACTGTGTGCCACGAGGTCAACAACACAGGTTTCAGGGAAACCAGTCTCAACTTCAACTCCCACCCCTGGCCTTACTGTTCAGGTGACCTTAGGAAAGTTATTAAACATTCCCGAAGCCCCGTTTCTGCACCTCTAAAGTAGGGATATGTCTAACACACATCTTCTGTGTAATCAAACTTTGATGACCAACCGTAATGTATGAAATTGAGCCTAGCTATATAACAGAACTGTCACAGATTTCAAACAACTTTCACACTCAGGAGAAGCACCCCCATAGAACAACTGCTACTTTGATTGTAGTGAGATACAAAAAAATCATGCAGAAGAAAACAGAGAAGTGACAGAAGAAAACAATTGCCTGTAGCTTTTCTTTGTAGAAGTATATGTTTTGCTTATTCAATCTCTAGAAGCTGTTAAGGTTTCAGTACCTTCCACAGACAGAAACTGTCAGGTGTCAGGAAAGGACACTCAGACGGCAGCTGTGGGTCCAGTAATCAGCACTGTCCAAAGATCTGAAACCTCGCCCTGACTCTACCACTGACTAGCTGAGCTGTGGGCACTCGCTTAACCTCTCTGAAACTCCAAATCCTCAATCCTAAAATGAGAGATATGAATTTTGTAGTCTCTAGAGGCTCCACTGGAACTGAGGAAAAAGCATTCTAAATATCCATAATTCTATTAAATCAAACACTCAGATGATCCATAAAGGATTGCAAGTCAGGCTAACTTTTCCCTGGAGAAATCCAGCTTGCATCACAGGGAACTAATACTTCATTTGGCAGTGAGTCCAGATCCACTGGTCTGGGCATGCAGGTGACCCACATTTCTGTATTAATGCTTCTGTTGGTGCCAAGGACTGCATGTAGCCTGGAACTAGAAAGGAAGAGATTAAACTGAAGGCACAAACACCTGCCTCAAAGCCTATAGGGAGCTCTAACCATTCTGACAGGCCATTTGTGGTAATTGTCCTGTCTGATCCAATAAACTGGCTATTGAAGCACTGAGAGGTTGATGCCTCCTGTCAGTTGACCGTAATTCCAATCACCTCCATTGCACATATAGGTTTTATTTGCATCACACCTGTACCATCACAGAACAGGAGAGACCAATTAAACCATGATTAGCACATATGCCACCTAAATCTGAAAAACGGCTGTTCTCAATGAAATCAAAGAACTGTATTAGGGAAGGCCAGATGACCACTTAGGTGTGGGAGGGTAGTACAAAATGACATTGAGAATATGAGACATACTAAAATAGATCTAAAAGAAATAGTTTTGTTTGTTGCATTTTCTGTTGCTATTGATAGATGAAGAACTTTGACAAGTGCATGTTCAGACAAAGGAGAACATTTCATTTTAAATCCTCCCTAGCAAATAAAATGGCAAAGGAATAAATAGGATCATGTGGCTTGACTTAAATAAGTACATCAATTGGCAGGGCATCTGGATGTTAACATCTGGATGAAACATCATCTGGGCTATTGAAACTCAAAACACAAACACCAACAAGGTCACTTAGTGACTAATGCACTTCCTCCCGCATCCTCATAGTTATTTGGTAATTTCATATGGTTGTTATGCTGAGTTTGTTTTGGGGAGTAAGGGGGATATTGGAGGAGATCTGACCAGACAATAAAGATGCCTCCAAGTGTACTATTAGGAGCAGAAATAGGATCCAATTGCTTTACTATTGAAGAATAAGAAACTATTGATTTGTCTTCACTTTTTGGGGACTCTGCTTCTAAGCTTTACACTCAACGCAATGATAGGCTGGTTATAGTGTCTGGCTCTGTCTCAGAAATGTGGATCATGATGTGAGTCCAAAAGTAGCTTTGTCAACAGCATCAAGAATTGATTCTTGCTCAGGCCAAACTCAGGGCCATAACTCATGACTGTGTTAACTGTGGAAGAGGAGTATAGATGACAGTCAAAGATAATCATCAGATGATATATGAGGAAAAGAGATGCATTAAGAATGCCTTATAGAGGCTGGGTGCAGTGGCTCACATCTGTAATCCCAGCACTTTGGGAGGCCAAGGTGGGAGGACTACTTGAAGTCAGGAGTTCGAGACCAGCCTAGCTAACATGGTGAAATGCTGTCTCTACTAAAAGCACGAAAATTAGCCCAGCATGGTGGCAGGTGCCTGTAATCCCAGCTACTTGGGAGGCTGAGGCAGGAGAATTGCTTTAACCTGAGAGGTGGAGGTTGCAGTGAGCCGAGATTGTACCACTCTACTCCAGTGTGGGCAACAGAATGGGACTCAGTCTCAGAAAAAAGAATTTCTCATCCAGCATTTCTAATAAAATCACAAACTCTAGTTTGCCTTACATTTCTTATTCAAGTTCTGTTATACCACACTTAGGAGTGATGAGGCATGCAGGAATGGCTGGACTTTGTTGTGAGAAAAAGACCACAGACTCATAAATGTAAAAATAAACTAAAACGAAAACCCCAAAACACACCATTTATAACAACTACAGCAAAGGAAGCAGGAGAGTGTTCACCAGCCCCAGTGATAGGAACTATCACTCCTCAGTTCCATAACACATCAAAATGATAGTGTCTTTTTTGTAGTTGAGTATAACTTACTTCCCCACCAAGATTTATCTCAAGGACAGCAGGTTAAGAAAGCTTATGTCAGTCAAGTAGGGAAGATGATACCAACTGACATTCATCGGGAGGAAAAAGGCACGTCTTATAACCATAAGTTAGCAAACTTCAAAAAGACTTTTTAAAAGGAGTTCTGATAATGTTCGTTTCAGCGATATTATAACATTAATGCCAGAAAACACAGAATCTATGAGCTACAGCTTTTGTCCTGGGGAGTAAACCATTAAGGATCTCTTATCTTAGATTTTTAGCTTCTAAAATGCACGATGTAAAGTTCTGTTGATTATGGAGTGTCTGATTTCCTAGTCAGCATCCACCAAAAGCAGCAACAGAAAATGCCTTTGTAGCACAGTTCTGCTGACTTATGATCCCTACTTCGTCGACTCTCATCTGCTTCTAGGCACAGCTGTTTTCAAATGGAACAGTGCTTTATGCAAACAGTGCCAGCCTGGCCTCAGAGCAAGAAAGCCCTAGGTAGAGGAGTTGGGAAATCAGTATTTTATACTTGGAGCCAACAATTTGGACCATCACCTGCAAATTCAGATCCCTGCGATCCTCCATGGTCTGCTCCTTGCTGAAATGCACTGCCTGAAGCAGGTCTTAGAGAGATGTTATGGCAATCCAGTTCTCTGGGTCCTTGCTAACTTCAATGAGCCTGCCAAAAAGATGAGTAAATTCAAGGATAATAAAGAAGGTTGTGGCATGCACCATGCCTCCTCTACCTTTGCCCAATCTCAAGGAGAAAACTGCACCCAAATTGATAATTACAAGATTAGAATCCATGTGAGTTTTTTTGTTTTGCTATAGAGTTCAACAGTGCAGAGTTTCTATTAAAAAAATAAAACAACTAAACATAATGAATCTGCTCTGTCGGATACCTGGAAGAGAGTAGAATTTCAGAGCCAATAAGATATGAGTCATCAACAAGAGCAGGCCTTTGGGGAAACTAAGAGAAACAAACCCCCCAAAGAGCAACACTCCCCTTGGGACCTAACAGAATGCTTCACAGTAATCAACCTCCTCACTCAGCTTCCTGCTGATGGCTACCAACCGCTATAATCCTACATCTTCCAGGACTTCCTAGGGCCAGGAATTGATCCATAAGGCCAAGTATACACTGCAGTGTTTAAAAACAAAGGTTCTGGAATAAGTGTGCCTTGTTTTATAGCATGGCTTTACCATTTACCACATGACAGTAAGTTACCCAATTTCTATTAAGCCTAATTCACACATGGGAGAAAAAGGGCTAAAAATATATATATTTTAAAGTTATCAGTAGCTATCTCTGGAAAGGTGGATTAAATTATTTTTATTCGTCTGCATTTTCCAAACATTTTTACCATGGGCCTATATTATTTTTGTAATGAGAAAAGCAAACCTATTTTTAAAATAAACCTAATTTTAAAAACTTCAAATGAAATAATAGTTTTAATAAATTCTTAATGAATCCAAACAATAGTTAGATTCCCAACTTTGTTCCTCTACATATTTTTAAAATGCCAAAAGTCAATTTAAAAATCAGTTGATGAGTTTAATTTTAAATAAAAGCAAACAAAATCACAATACAATGTAATAAATTCAAATACAAAACCTCCTCCATCTCCCACTTGGTTATTTGATTCTGCTTCTCCAGGCATTAGCTTGCATGGAACTGGCTCCCTTGGCAGTTCCATGATGCCTCCTATACTAGACTCTAGATATATACCTCCCAAGTTTACCAGAAAACTGTCCTTCTGAAAGGTTCCAGCAAAATGAAACATTTTGCTTGAAGGTTTTTAAACAAGTTATTGAAACATAAAAAGGACATTGCTTTCAAAGTTTTGGTCTGTTCCAAGAACCCTGTTGAGATTCTTGGCTCGTTCACCAACAGCCCTGACACCAAATTCAGCCAAGAGAGGCAATCCTACTTCATGATAGCTAACACTGAGGATGCATTAGCCAACCCAATCATTAAGAAACTTCTGGAAGATAAAAAAAACATGTGACATAAGATTGACGGTGGGCTGGGCATGATGGCTAACACCTGTAATCCTAGCACTTTGGGAGGCTGAGGCAGGTGGATCACTTGAAGCCAGGAGTTCAAGACCAGCCTGGCCAACACGATGAAACTCTGCCTCTACTAACACTACAAAAATTAGTCAGATGTGGTGGTGCATGCCTGTAGGCCCAGCTACTGGGGAGCTGAGGCATGAGAACTCCTTGGGCCTGGGAGAAGGAGGTTACGGTGAGCCAAGATCACACCATTGCACTTTAGCTTGGGCAACAGCACAAGCAAGATGCTGTCAAAAAAAAAAAAAAAAAAAAAAGATTGACAGTGAACTCCTAAAGAACTGAGGAACATACAACTTCATGCCGTCGAAAAAGAAGACCAACAAAACCACAGAATAATCTCCAAATAAGAAAATCAGAAAGAGTGGACAATCCCTGGAAGAGACCCCAAATTGTGTGATCATCAGTGAGAAAATTCATTAAAGGGCTGGAGAATAACTGTATTCGTCCCTGCTTTCAAATTGACTTCAATATGTTTTGAAGGACGATCTTCAAATATACCACCAAATAAACTGGAAGATATGCCCCCAAAAGACAACTCAAGTGAGCACTGGAACATTGGGTATGTTACATGAAACTCCTAGCATCCCACAGTCAAGCCACTCATGCACCTAAAGAAAAAGCTACACAACTAAATGTTTCTCTACTCCTCTGCCCTGCATAGCTATAGAGCCAGTGGTCTTGTAATCATAACTGAATATCTATCTAAAGAACATCAACATTCATTGCTAAAGAAATCCCTTCCAAGTACTAGTACTTATTCTAGATGTAAATTTACAAATATAAGCAAAAGCCCCAAAATAACAAAACTTATAAGAAAAACTAACAATATTAAAGAGACCTCACGCTAAAAAGAAAATATTCAATGCATGTTCACACAGCTGATGAACAATATTGAATGGAAATTTAAATACTTGATAGACATTATAGCTACAAAACAGTAGACACTGTGGAAAGCAGTAACCAGAATCTGAAAATTAAACATATGATTGCTAGGATTTTTTAAAAGAGCAACAAATAAGGCCAGTCATGGTGGCTCATGCCTGTAATCTCAGAACTTTGGGAGGCCGAGGCAGGTGGATCACAAGGTCAGGAGTTCAAGACCAGCCTGGCCAAGATGGTGAAACCCCGTCTCTACTAAAAATACAAAAAATTAGCCAGGCACGATGGCAGGCGCCCGTAATCCCAGCTACTCGGGAGGCTGAGGCAGGAGAATCTCTTGAACCCAGGTGGCAGAGGTTACAGTGAGCCAAGATCACGCCACTGCTCTCCAGCCTGGGCAATAAAGTGACAAAAGTGAACAAAATTGATGACTGTAACTTCCAGGTCTGCCACATAAAAACCTCCCAGACAGTACTCTATCTATATTCTTTTCACCTTGAGAGTTGGTTGGAGTGGAGATGATCCCTCAAGATCATCTAAAGTTATAACTCTAAAACTAAAAAAAGCAGAGGTAAGTGAAAAAAATCAAAATGTCTTATAGTTAATACAGAATAATCATTGTCGATTAATTTTTGGCAAAGTGGCAGACCATAGGATTAAATATATTTCCTGAAAATGTAAGGCTTAAAAATGTAACCAGCTAGAATAAGAGATAAGCACTTCCAAATCGTAAATGAAAATAAGTAAACTACAGCACTGTTCAACAAATACTACAGTGTTTAATGAGAAAAGACACCAAAAATGCACACAGTATGACTCCATTCATGTAAAATTCAAAAACAGACAGATTTAAAGTATGTATATTAAGAATGCAGCTGGGTGTGGTGGCTCACGCCTGTAGTCCCAGCACTTTGGGAGGCTGAGGCAGGTGGATTACAAGGTCAAGAGATCGAGACCAACCTGGCCAACATGGTGAAACCCTGCCTCTACTAAAAATACAAAAATTAGCTGGGCATGGTAGCATGCGCCTGTAGTCCTAACTACTCAGGAGGCTGAGGCAGAAGAGTCACTTGAACCCAGGAGGCGGAGGTTGCAGTGAGCTGAGATCACGACACTGCACTCCAGCCTGGCTACAAAGTGGGACTCCGTCTCAAAAAACAAAAAAAAAAAACGGAATGCATGTTTAGGTTGTAAAACTACATAGAAAAATCGAGATTTGAATTCCATGAAGTCAAGACAATAGTTACTTTAAGCAGTAGTAAAGCAAGTTGTCAGAAGGATGTAATCGGGCTAGGGGATTTCTGCCTTGCTGAGAAGGTTATTTCTTGATCTACATGATGATTGTATTGATGGTTACTTTATTACTATGTTAAGTTGTATATATGTTTTAAAGACTTTTCTCTATCTTTTATTTCAGGTAAGAAAAAGGTTTAAAATGTATTAAAAGGTGAGCATCATGACTCACATCTGTATCCCAACACTTTGGGATGCCAAGGCAGGAGAACCATATGAGCCCAGGTTCTCAGAGTGAGACCCCATCACTACAAAAAAAATTTTTAATTCTTTTAACTTTTAAAAAATTAAAGATATAATTTGAATAATAAGATTCATCCACTATTATACATTCATTATGTATTCTCTCTTCATGTATGTATTTGTGAATATTACATTTATAGAGTACAATTATATTACATGTACACATGAATTCAATATACAAAATATATATTTTATACATATATGTATGTGTGTATATGTATGCATCAGAGAGGATGCATTCTATTCAAATGTCCATAAAGCTTTTTTTGAAAAGTTCACCATATACTAAGCTAGATATGATTTGTCATTGTTTCAGATCAGTGATAGCTGTGAGTTTCCCATGCGTTCATTCTCCAGGATGGAGCTTCTATGTGTGTTATCATAATGTCATTATTTATTGGGTATATGGTGAGAGGAAGGAAAATAACTCAGCTTTCAGGTCATATGTTGCAAGACACAAGGAACCACATCTATCCACACTTGATGTAGGGCAGCAGTGCATTACCCAGAGATCCTTGACCCGGATATGATAACTAATGGAAATCCAGATTGCCTTTCTTAGAAAATAATATGAGAAGAAAAGTGCTCTTAGCAATTTGGTAGCTAGAAGGACAGACTAGGGCAAAGATGGCTGGCAGATCACCAAAAACCTGTTAGACTTTCCCCATAGTGTAGAGTTGTCTCAGGGGAGTCGTTGGCCAGCCAGGGACTATATTTCCCAGTTACCCTTACCATTCGTGGCTGCTTTGTGACAAATGTGAACAAAATTCACGACTGCAACTTCCCAATCGGCTGCATAAAAACCTCCAGGACAGTACTCTATCTATATTCTTTTCACCTTGATGGTTGGAATGGAGATGATCCCTCAAGATCATCTAACAAATGATGTGTTGAAGATAGCAAAGCCTCCATCAGTCCAGGTTCCTGAATAATTGTAGGGATGAGGCTCACCCTCTAAGTTTTTCACCTACACAGTACTGTTACGTGAGCAAGGAAGAAAATTCTGCGGTATCCGAGCCATTCTTTATTTTGAGTCTATTTATTAGAACACTAAGTCTACATTAACTAATACAGGAAACAATAATAGAACCTACCCCACTGTGTAGTTGTGGGGATTAAATGAATCCATGAAAGTGAGAAGCTTAGCACAGTGCCTCACACATCATTAAGTGGTGAGTGTGTATTAGCTTAGTAAGTACCCAGGAAATCATTACAAGGACCTTAGAGTCTTCAAAATGATTGAGTTCCAAGAAATGAGCTCTTAAAAATAAAGGAAAGAGATTGATGACAGTCTACTCAGTCCATTTCTTCCAGTTAATCACTCCTTCCTCCAAAGAATCCTCTGGGCTTGGTTATATGAGTAGCACAGTAGGCAACCACAGCACATTTGAGCAATAAAGCTGCAAAACAAGCTCAATATGGTAACCATCAGGGACAATGATGGACCAGCTGGAGATTCTGAGATGTGTCCCTACCATCAGTGAATAGAGAATGGGAAACCATATGTAAATAAATATATATATGTAAAGGTAAAACTATTTCCTGCTTTCTCCCTTTTTCCTTGAAATAAGCACATGTATGTACCTGTACACACACACACACACACACACACACAGACATACAGACAGATTGCAGCACTGAAAAGAGTATTGGTGATTTTATTGATGAGTCTCTCAAATCATCATCAAAACAAAATAAGCTGTTCACTTCACAGCTGGAGTCAAATGGAGTGATGACAGTTGTCTCGCCCTTCTCTGATGATAAATGAGCCTTCCCCTCCTTACTCAGGTCCTTGACCCAAATTCACAGTTATTCCAGTGACCCAGGCAGACCTTTGAGAAGAAAAAAGCCACACTCACAAATGCCTAATGAAGCTTGTCTCAACTATTACCATTGTACCCTGTCATTCTAACTATAATTGATTTGCTAAACTGGCTTTTTTTACATAATCAGCCTAGCAGACAAAAACACCTAATATAAATTAAACACATCTCTCTCTTCCAAGTTTACCAGACCTCTTATCCCACGCCTATTTAAAACTTTCTTTGAAACTTCATATTTGCTTTTCTTATCTTGGAAGTAAGCAAATGAGTGTCTGGCCTTTAAGAGAAGTCTTTGCTAAAACGATCTCAGAATCACGTGAAGGGAACTTTTCGCCCCTAGACAATCTTTTCATTGAAGCACAAATCACAATCAATTGAGTGACTCCCTCAATTGAGTGACTCTTTGACAATGTTTTGGCAGCCACATCAAGGCTTAGTAGGCAAGAATGTCATGATTGAAGAGCAATGCCTACATACACAGGTGACAGTGGCGTATTAGAACATATTCCCTATATTTATTCTCCATGAGAGTCAAGGTAGAATAATATAGAAAATTCCAGAAGGCAAGATATGTAACCTATTGTGTAGATAAAGATATTCATCATTCCTTCAAAGAAGATAACATAACTCTATTACAAAGCAAATTCCCTGAAATTGCTTGTACTTGGCGGTTTGTTACAACCAACGACTTTATAAACGCTTTGTGTTGCCAAACATAAAGATAAAATTAAACAACTTATTCAGGAAAAAGAGAAAAAAAACAGTTCTTAGAAGTAATGGCCTGGGGTTTCTATGTTCCTTTCACAGAACCAAACTCCCCAAGAGATCCTGGAGCCTAGGATTCTACTGGAAGCCATGTGCTTTGTGGCTGCCTGGATGTTGTTCTCAACAATGGAAGGGTGTATGTTAACAGCCTGTAGTAACAAGACTCCATTATTCCCAGAACATAACATCTCACAAGGACTCCCAGCTACCCAGAGGTTGCAGAGAGTTCCATTTAGCACCATCTTTGTGAGGCGTGAACACCTGACACAGATGAAAGTGGAGGAGCCAGCCCTGGGGAGGAAAGGCTTTTTTCCCTTTCAAGTTTCTGAACTTTTCTAGGGCTGTGGAGGTCCAAACCACAGAACCAAGAAAACTCAAAAGAAATGCAACAAAAGGAGCTACAAATCAAAAGAGTCCTCTCTACTGTACAGCTCCTGCTGTTCTGCTTTCATTGCACACCAGCGTCTTCTGAATGGACAGCAGCACCTCAGCCTCCTCATACAAAGTCAACACATTGTATTGAGGAGTGTGGACAACTTGCAAAGGAGCCGCTGGCTACTGGCTAAATTCTCCAGTCCTTTTCAATCTCCCTCAGTGCTTTTTTACTTTATGGGGCTGGGGGGCCTGTGGTGTTTTCTTTGTCCTATGACTACTAGGTTTCTCTAAGATCTTTAGGAACACCATGTGGACCCCTGCCCGCATATGACCATGTTCTCCCAGAGAGCTCTCATAATGGGTACTTTTCTTCCAAACCACCTTCCTCCTTCACTATCTACATACATTTGATACCAGGAGCCATAAAATATGTTCATAATACTAACCGCATCACACATTTTCACTCTGTCTTCTCTGTAGGAAAATGATTATGAACTTGGTAGGGGGCAGGTGCAGAAGGAAAGCCAAAAGATAATTCAGTAGGCACTTGAAGTAGTCTATGCAAATAATGACAGTGATTTTGGCTAAAGTGCTGGTGGTGGAACTAGGAAGTTATCAGACTCAGATGTATTTCAAAAGTAGAGCCAGAATGATTTGGTAAGTAGATGGTAGATGTGAGAGACAACAAAAAGACGCTAAGCATGATGCTCCCTGGAGAACATGACCACCCTCACACAGTATTATTTTGAACGCTAATTAAGTTAATGTGTGTACATGTGCTAAGCATGATGATCTCAATAAACATTAGGTGAATCTGAACTTTCTTTGTACTATTCAAAAAACCCAAAAAGAACAAACCATACAGCAAACCTTTAATTGTTATTGTCTGGGCTGTTATCATGGCCACAAGCATTTCTGGAAATTTCTCTCACTGTTTCCTCCAAATCTGTTGAGGACAAGAGAGAATAACACCAGCCACAGGATAGAATAATACCAGCCACACATACACATACACATATATATATATATATATCAAAAAACTTGTGCTTTACTATGTAAGTGAAGATAAAGGCAGGGGGTGGAGGGAGAGATTCCATTGCTAATATTTATTTATGATTTGATTGTCAATATGTGTATGTTTATGTGTATATGTGATATGTGTTTTTTGGGGTTTTGTTTATTTGTTTGTTTGCTTGTTTTGAGACAGAGTCTCACTCTGTCTGCCAGGCTGGACTGCAGCGGCACAATCTGGGCTCACTGCAACCTCTGCCTCCCGGGCTCAAGCAATTCTCCTGCCTCAGCCTCCCGAGGAGCTGGGATTACAGGGGTGTGCAACCACACCCGGCTAATTTTTGTATTTTTAGTAGAGACGGGGTTTCACCATGTTGGCCAGGCTGGTCTTGAACTCCTGACCTCGGGTAATCCACCCGCCTCGGCCTCCCAAAGTGCTAGGATTACAGGTGTGAGCCACCGTGCCTGGCCTATGTGTGTTTTTATACAACATTTTGTCTCTGACTTCCTCCTCTCTGAGTAAATTCTTCCCTTTTCTATAGCCTCGTCTCAAGACTATAACATAATTTGTCAAGTACTTCTATATGCCATAGTGCGAGTGTTTCTAATTACCATTTAGAATACTGAGCCTAAAGAAATCATAAAGGGCTTACATTCTGGTAAGAGAGACTTAAGTCAATACTTACTACCAAATAAGAAAATTTTCTTAAAGAATATGGCAAATATTGTAGGTTGGCTCACTCAACACATTCCAGTTTTCTTTCCCTCGCCTTCCTCTCTTATAAAGGCTAGATAGATAAAAATAGAGTTTTCTGAGACCCTCATAACTAAGGGTCAATGAGAAATAAGCGGATGTCTCTTGAGAATTTCTGGGAAACGTTATCCCTTTCTGCAAGTTCCTGCCTGGAATGCAAACAGGATGGTTGGAATAGCAGCAGCCATCTTAAGACATAAAGAAAAAAAGTCAAGAGAATCACAGAGCCTTCAACCCTGTCATCCTTGCACCGCTGATCTAATATCAAATACCATATACTCCCATACCCCTAGACATTTTTGCATGATAAAAAACAAGTCTTTATATATTTATGACCATTATAAGCCCAGCTTTCTGCTATAGGCAAAAGTAAGTCCTTAGGTAAGTCCTATCAAATCTACAGACCATTTCCTAAGCTGGCTTATTTCCTTCCTTAAACTATGTCTCTACTATCTTGTTGCTTGTAAATTAGCCATTTTCTCCTGATATCACAATTTTGGAAAACACAAATTTCCTAATAGTTCTGGATAATTGAAATGGTTTACTAAAATGAGAATCATACTACGTTTCTTAGACACAATGCTCTAATTATTCTAATTATAATATTATATATTTGTAGAATACTGAAATATAAAAGAGACAAATGAAACCAATGAAATAAAATCCCAAACTGGAAGAGTTTTATAAACAGTAATTTGAGGGGAGTCCTTAGAGTTAACAGTCTTCACATTTTTGAAGCTGTTTGCAAATCTTTGTCAACCAACCAGCTTCACCCTATTAGAAATGACTGTTTAGAACTTGAAAAGGCCATTAAGTCCTCCCTTGGAAGTTTTTCCATCTAGTCCATGGCCAAGAGGGTATCTGAAACCCCCACACACAAGAAGAGTACAGGAGACACTGAGGCCAGGAAAAGGTAATGGGCAGAAGACAATCTCACCAAGATTACATTCCACAAAATGGAATTGGCAACATCTGCTCAATCTACTGTAGATAAACAGTGAACTATTTTCCATCTCATTAACTGAGAGGATGAAATATTAAATAAATCCCAGGGGCCTCATGCTTTGTTATCACGTTTAAGGCTTGGCCCAGACTTGCTGCATTAGCTAATCCGGGTAATGGTTTATAGGCTAAAAATCCTATCTAGTTTCTCTTTCTCGATCACTCACTCTCGCTCTCACTCGTACTCTCTTGCTCTCTTTTGCTGTCACAGACACATATTCTGTTGCATTCTCTCTCTCTCTGTCTCTCTCTCTCTCTCTCTCTCTCTCTCTCTCTCTCACACACACACACACACACACACACACACACACACACACACACAATTCCCAAGTGGCTTAAAACCAAAAGTTCCTGCTTAATCTGACTGTCTCACTAATTACTAGTCACTTAGCTTAAATTATTAACCATGTCTTCAACTGTGATATATGATACCTGTAGGTCTCCAAACAGGATTCTAATAGAATTATCTAATTCTATTAAACTGCAAACAACTGCCCATTAAATATTTATTAGCCAGCTTGCATTCATCGAAGATAGATTGGAGTGTCAGCAAACCTCTGGCTTCCCTCTTCCCGGAGCTCTGTCACACAGAAGGTTCAGCCAAACCAGCTCATCAGAATTGTGCCTATTGATCAACTGCCAATTACCTATTTAATCAAAATCAATAGAAACAAAAAGAGTTTAGAAGAACTTACAAGGTATGGTATAGATTTTTTTAATACTTGGTTAAATAAGTAAATTGGTTAAAATCTAGCTAAGTTACATGTAAACACTTAAGGTTTATTTTCCATGGGGAAAGCTGCTGACAGCTAAATAATTAGATTCTCTTTTCAGACTGATGAACGGTATTTTAATAAAGGGGTTTAAAACTGTCCATTTTAGCTAACCAGGAGAGACGCGTTTTGATGCCATCATTTCAGGTTAAAATGCCTTCTTTCTTAAAGTCATCTGAAAGATAACCTGACACCTTTGGCAGACAGCACCACTTCAGATGGTAAGCATGTGGGCAGTTTTAGACAATTAGATTATGCAAGATGGCAAGTGTTCATTCACTAAAAATGCAAGAACCATCTGGATTCTCCCAGAGGATCTGGGAAGAATGAACAAGGAAAGTCACTGCTCCAGATGAACCACTTCAGCAGGAGTCATTCAAAACCCAAATGGTAAATCCATTCCTCATAGCAAAAGTCCATAATGAAGAAGAAAAAGGAAGAGAGGAAATGTTATCTGACTCTTGTTCAACTAGTTTCTCAATAGTCAGAGAAAGTAGAGCCAAAGAAAAAAGGAATTGCTACAGCAGATAATCAGTGGTGATACATACTCTTGTTTTCTGGTTGTTGTACTTAAGGATTCAACCTCAAACAATGACCTTGTATTTTGATTTAGAGAAAATATTCCTGTTCTGAGGCGAGACAATTAGGATAAACATAAAAATGAGCACTAGGAATCTCCAGTCATTAAAAACAAACCAACAGGAAAGTAAATAGTGTTACATTCACACATGAGAATAAAGTGTTGCCATGCAAATGGACAGACTATTATGACATGCACAAGGATTAATTTTATAAATATTGTGTTACATGAAAGAGGCCATGTAAAAAAGAACAGATTCTATGTGATTCCATTTATACAAAATTCACCAAAAAAGGGAGAAAATATGCTGTGTTTTAAGTGGAATAGAGGTTACCTTTGGGATTGGAGAGCTTGGTGGTGACAGAGGTGGCCATGAGGGAGATTTCTGGGGTGCTTGGTAATGTCTTGGTCTAGAAGCTAGTTACACTGATCTAGTAACTTTGGAAAGTTTCTTTGCACTTTTCTGAATGTATATAATTTTTCCATAAACAGTTTACTTTTTAAAATAAATAACAGCAATGTATTTGCAAGTCACTTTTGTCTGGACCTCTAAGTTTCCATTATATGTGAAATAAAGCAGTTGAACAAGGTGGTCTTCAGATATCTGTTGCAAAAATGCTCAATTTCTACAAAGATCACTAGTCATACGAGAACAAAATGGATCAATAAATGTGCAACTGACATCAACCCCATTTTAGCAATCAAATTTCCCCCTCCACCTGCTGCTGCTGCCCTTATTCATTTAAGATAGTAAAGCACGAGTTTTTGACACTATCCATACTGCGGAGAAATCGTGGCTCCCTAGGATACTTAGTAAGAGGGAGGGAGGAAGGAGGGAGGGAGGAACAGGAGGGAGGGAGGGAGGGAAGAGGAAGGGAAGACAAGAGAAGAAGAAAGGAAGGAGAGAGAGAAAGAAAAGAAAAGAAGACGGGAGGGAGGGAGGGGGGAAGGAAGGAAATAGACACATAGATTCGTATAAAAACCAGACAAATAGAAATAAAAAAAAGCACAGATTATTCCAACTCACTTAATTTGCTGCTTTCTTCTCATTTTCCCATTTTCTTTCTCACCCTCAAGAATCTGGCCTTCAACATTCTTTCAGTTCCTCATTCATAAGAAAATATTTAATCTTTGGGTTATTTTTTCCTAAGAGAGTCCATAGTTCTGAAATCAGGAAGGAATGGGCTTCTAAGGAATGTAAAAGAAAAACAAACAGAAAACTAAATCTGCCCTAAAATATCTCCCCTGCCCATCTACCTAATGCCTGGTGTTTCCATCACTCAAAATCTTCTGAAAGTAAAGAAATTAGATTGGTCAGCCCTTTACGTAGTGGAGAACCAGCCTCTGAAGATGTGAAATATAGGACTCAAGCTTTATCCACACAGCAAAGGATGTAGAGATCAAGAGCTTGGTGCATCTCTAGAACAGGGGGCGCTGACATATGGGACCAAAGTCACATTTCCCGAACAGCTCAAGACCAAAAAAGAGGACAGCACTGTAAGGGAAAGGGCCCAGGTGTTCTCTGTTGCTCATTTCCCACCTAACACCATCTTAGTCCTAATTCTCCTCATGTTTCTACAAGGAAAGACCTTGTGAATTTCACCACGCAATAAGAAAATAAAGTTCCACCAATGGCCTCCTTTTTCTAAATAACCATTAGTCACCACAGTAAACAGTTCACTTTCTAAACTATTAGTTATATATGAAACACTGTAGGACGACTGTTAAAAATTCCCCTTCATCCACTGTGGAAACCAAAGCATAGATCTCTCTGTTCACAGAGTTGTATTAAGGACATACTGGAGCTTCACTAGGGGATGAGCAAGCGTCACCAATTCACAGCCAAAATAATGGACAGACAGAACCTAAATTCCTCACGTATGAAACATTACAACTTTTAAATTCCCTAGTAGTGTATCTCTTAAAAGGATGAAATAAAGTACAAATCAAGGATTGTTCTTTGGAGGAATATTCCTAGATCAGTTGTCAAGAAACAGATAATATGTCATTTCTCCTTAGGTCTGGGAGAGAGTGAAAGTGTCTGGAGAATGTACAATGAGCAAGTTACCTGCTGCTGTCTTTTACACATTTTAAACAGACACCAAAAGCAGCTTGGTCGGCTTTCCTTAAAAAGGTACAAGAATTTCTAGAGAACATACCCTCACCAGGCAAAAATGCTGCCTCACTGTCTCTGTTTTATGCACCGCAGCTGGGACTGGGGTTCTGGTCTCCCCTTTAGAGGCAAAGGGCTCTGCTAACACATTGGCAGAAAGGATGGGGCAAGACTCTATTTTGAAGTATATGTTTAGGTATCAATCTGCTTCTCCAGCGTGTAAAAATAGAAGGAAATGTGCAAATAAGGATTTAAATTACAAAAAGTGCCACTGACCTCATCCCAGTACAGGAGGATCCTGTTATGGAACAGGTTTTTCCACTCCCAGAAAGTGAAAAGTAGTTGGGAGAAGAAACAAGAACAGAAATAAGAGAATACAAGAGGGAAACTATGAGGTGTTGCTCAAGAGAGAGTTATTCCATAAAGAATCCAGAGCTGTGGCCAGGCGCGGTGACTCATGCTGTAATCCCAGTACTTTGGGAGGCCAAGGCAGGTGGATCATTTGCAATCAGGAGTTCGAGAGCAGCCTGGCCAACATGGTAAAACCCCATCTCTACTAAAAATACAAAAATTAGCCAGGCGGTAGGCACACACTTGTAATCCCAGCTACTCAGGAGGCTGAGGCAGGAGAATCGCTTGAGTCTGGGAGGCAGAGTTTGCAGTGAGCCAAGATCATACCACGACACTCCAGCCTGGGTGACAGAATAAGACCCTGTCTCAAAAAAAAAAAAAAAAAAAGAATTCACAGCTGCACAGATGCTGAAACTCACCAAGTTGCTGCTCCTGTTACCATCCCTTGAAGATTACTGTGCCTGAGATTTCTTGTCTTCTACCCCATGTCAATTTTTCTATTATAATAGAAGTTGTATCTGTGTGCATGGCTGCCAAGTTAAATATTGCATTTCCTAACCTTCCTTAAAGCTAGATGTGGCTATGTGATCAGGTGCTAGCCAATGAAGGTTATGAGCAGAAGTAACTTGTGCAACTTTCTGGTCATAGCCAAAAAAACAAGACACATGCATCCTATTATTCTTTCTTTCTTCCCACTTGTTGAAATTCAGACCCAGTGATGGGAACTAAAGCACCCATCATAGACCCAGAGAAAGAAGTCACGTGCTAACAATAGAAGAGCAGCAACACAGAATTGGTTGAGTCCACACACCATGAACCACCGTATAAGCTTTAGACGGCTTATACTTGGCAGCCAAGCCAATATCCTAAAACTTACAACCAGCAGCTGCTACTGGTCAGCTCTTCACCACCTTCTATCCCATTTGGAATGATGACTAACTGCAGCCCAGCTTTTGCCCAGTGCCCCCAGCTAACAAGAATGATTCCCGATCTAACAGCGTGGCACCACCACCACCACCAAGAACAGAGGTTACTACCTATAAACAACTTGCAGGATTGTGGGAGTTTGAATCAAAAGCACTGTCCCAATGAAAGTGGGATGATGATGAACCAGTGAGAAATCACCCACTGAGTGTGGTCAGCTGTGGCTATAATGCCACTGATGACAACACCATGACCTTTATTCCCCACCAGGAAACTAGGGAGAGGAGCCAGAGTAGGGTCACCTAAATATATTGCAAGTGCCAAGACCTTGTGACTGAATAAATAAGTGCCAGTGGAATGGAAATTAGAAGGCTAAACCTAAAATAAATTCAACAGACTACCCGCTCTTTATGTTCTCCTTTTAATCAGTTACTTTCATGAGACTTTGCAGAGGAGGAGATGTGACTCACGAGCATGCTTGCCAGAGACAGATGCTGGTGGGTTTGTGGGGTTTTTTTTTTTAATTCTATCAGACGGGATCTGCAAAAAATTTGGATGAGGAGAAAGGCCAATGGTAAACATGCTTGGAATCAAGGCAGATTTTCTGGGGAAGTTGTACAGGTTTTTTATGGACTCACAGTTTCTAAAACTCTTTTCAAATACATAAAAATAAAAGATGAATCAGTTTTATAAATAAAGGAACTTAGAGATCATCGTCTAGTTTAACCTTGTGTTCCTAAGCAAGTACTTAATAGAGTGTACAACACACGGTTGACAATCAAATACATTTTTTGTTGCCTGTTGAATAAATTATTGCCTTACTAGAGAATAAGACAGAAGAATGGCTTGTCCAAGATCACACAGAAAAGATTCAGGACAGTTGTGGATAGAACTAAGATGTCTCAGCCTCAAATCTAATACATTTTCTATGCTGTCTTCTCTCATTACGTCACAGTGTCGCTTCAGTTTTTTTTAAATGAGCCCCAAAATTCATGCGCCCACCTTTCTTTTCCTGGTGTCTATATTAGTTAGAATAATTTTAGCTGTAGGTAACAAAAAAGTAACTAAAACCAGATGATGATTTATTGTCTGCTTTAAAACATCCAGAGGTAAATTGTCCCAAGGTTGATTTTGGCAACTCAACAACATCGTTAAGGACCTAATAAGAACCTTCCATCTTTCCACTTGCCCATCCTCATGTGTTGCTTTCATTTTCGGGTTTATTTCCTCATGATTGCTAACTGTTTGTAGCACCTCTTTTTATCTTCTATGAAAGCACGTAAGTAGAAAGGAATAGGCAAGGATAAAAATGGCTTCCTTCTCACAATACTCTCTCTATTAACAAAAAGCAGTATCTTTCCTGGAACCTTCAATATACTCCCCTTTATGTCGCATTGGCCAGAACTGGCCCACATGCCCACTGCTGAACCAATCAATGGTGAAAAGAAATGGGATTTTAATAATTGGCTTAGGCCATTCATGTTTTACCTACTGAGCTGAGCACATTCCAGTCTGAACAAATGTATTAACAAGAAAGAAGAGGAACTGGCTATTTGAAAACACCTATGAGATTCTGCCACATACACTGATTTCTTGGCAGCTCTATTCCTCAAGACTGATAAGCCCTCTGGTATTGGGTCTCAACAATGTTAGACATAGAAGTATGAATTCAACAAACGTTTATGAAGCACTTGCTATGTGCCAGTCTCCACACAGACCCTGCAACTAAAACCACAAATAGAACTGGCATTTACCCTCAGGGAGCTCCCTAGAGAAAGACCACAAAATAAGTTTTTACAATCTAGTATGGTTTCTGTTCTTATGGGGAAAATGCCCAGAACTATGGGAAAATAAATAAGACATAACTAGCCAAGATTTGGATGGTCAGGGAAGGTGTCTATTAATAAAAGCAGGTGTCATCGGTAAAAATAAGTGGAAGCTAGCATAGAGGTGCAATAGGATGAGCAGAGTGTGTTCCAAATAGAGGGCTCAGCATGGACCAACTCCAAGAGATAAGGGAGAATATGAGAATCTAAAGGCTGAAAAAAATGAGTATGACTATAGCATGGAACATGAGGCAGAGGGATCAACGGAGAATAAAGAGGTAAGAGCTGGCATACAAAGTAGTTTGGGAAGAGTAGCAGCTGATTTCAAGTTTTTGCTGTTTGATGAAGGATCTGTCATGACAGCTGTAGGTGGAGTCACAGGTGTGGAAACAACTAAAAGGCAGCAAGCGCAAAAGAAACCTCCTCTGCGGAAATGGATCAAGACGTTGCTACTTGGTGGCTTGTGATTCCCTTTGCTGATTCGCCATCCATTGAGGCTATTACAGCCCAGGCTGAAAATAAAGCACCAGTTCAGAGTGTCAACAACTCCCCAGCAGAAGGGTTAGTGTGGGTAATGAGTGCGCTTTGACAGCCCAAGGTCAGATATTTAACAATATTCCGGAGTTAAGTACGATACACTGAGTGCTGTTTTAGCTTCTTACTTGAAAGGCTCACAGCTGCTAATATTTACAGAAATAGGAAGCAATTACAGTTCGCTGCCACAGGAGGAACTTAAATAATTTAAGACTCATAATGCCTCTGATTCTTTTCAAGCCATCTTTTTTCCAGAACCAGCTGCTTCTAGCTCTCCGAGAGCCCTCTCTTCAGAAGGCAGAGTCGACCTGATGTGAAGCTCTGCTTTTGCTAGCCCAAAACTCAAGCACACAGCTTTTGGCATCCACAACATTTCTCCCACACTTGTATTTCATCTCTGGAAAAGGCCCCTTTTCTCACCAGTGATGAAACTCCAGAGCCATCTGCTTGGGCTAATCTGGGCAAACTGGCATGAGCAGAGAGAACCAAAATGTGATTTCACAAATTAAACTAATTTATTTCAGTAGCCATTTCCATGACACGGATGTGGTAGGACAAGAATAGAGAAGAAGAAAGGGAAATGGTGGCGGGGTGGGGGTTGGGG
>NW_016809273.1:2490533-2500895 GCF_001698545.2 Rhinopithecus bieti
GGGGTGGGGGTTGGGGGGGGCGGAGGCTGGGGAGGATTGAATATGTTGAATGCTAAACAGAAGAAAGTCAGATTTTAAGTGGCCAAAGTTTCCATGTGAACCACCAAAAGATCCTCTTCTTATGATTGAATTATGGATTCGGTTTTTCCTACAGTGGTGAACAAGCTGATGAGTGGGGTAAGAAAATGTAGAAAATTGTAAATTTTTTTGAACTGAGGTTTGGATTGATGGTTTTTATGTTCACCTATAATAGGATCTTTGCAAGAATGAAAGAACATTGGAGTATCTGTTTCCATTATGAAGTTTTAAAATATAACTAAGACCCTGAGTGATAAAGTTACTCCAGTTGACAGAGCCACTCTTTATAGAACAATGTTCTAGGGTCTTTGACTTCCAAAATCTTTCATATATCATCACAGCTTTTTTTTTCTCTTGGGATGACATCATGCTAGAAGGGAGAAACATGTTTTCTGGCACCCATCAAATTACTTTTCAAATCTCTACCCCTTTGTGGCTTCAAACTTTGGGTAGTTATTCCATGCCTGTAAGCCTCAGTTTCTACATCTACAAAGTGAAAATGTCCCTATAAGTATGTCTTAATGAGAATTAAATTATTTTAATGAAGTAACTTGGACAAAGAATCTGATAGTGTCTAGATAACAGAAAGCATCCAATGAAGGCTAGCTCCTTTCTTTCTCTCTCAATATCTATTCTCTTCTGTTGTGTTCATCCAGATAAAATGTGTGCCTTTCTAATGCCTATTGCATTTGGGAGAAATGCTAATTAGTTGTTCCTCCTTGTACCTTAAAAAATATACAGACACACTTATTTCTTATATCAAAAAGGGTGCTATCATGGATTGAATTATGTTGCTCAAAATTCATATGTAGAAGTCCTAAGCTTCAGTATCATAGAACTTGACTTTATTTGGAAACAGTCAACGCAGATGTACTTAGTTAAGAAGAGGTCACAGTGGAGTATGGTGGGCTCCTAATCTAAAACAACTAGTGTCCACATAAGAAGGGGACATTCAGACACAGATATACACACAGGAGAACACCACATGAAGATGAAGGCAGTGATACAGCAGAAGCCAAGGAACACAAAAGATTCCAGCAAACCACTGGAAGCTAGGAAAATGGCATGGATCAGATTCACAGCCCTCAGAAGAAACCAACCCTGTCCCTACCTCAGAGTTTGAGCCTCCAGAACTGCAAGGAAATAAACTTCTGTTGTTTAAGCCACCCCACTTGCAGTACTTTGTTATGGCAGCACGGGAAACTAATGGGCAGGCCCTCTGCTAAAAGTCATTCTCTACTCAGTGTACACATTAAGCACTTTCACCATTACGGCATTTCTTACAGGTTGCCAACGACTTCAAGGCTTTTGGGTGGACATTCAGTTGCATCCTATGCAAATAACATGGCTGACTTGGACAATTCTGGTGGGGTGAGAATACATGGGTCCTTAGTCATTGCCTTATCAGGCCCAAAACGACTTCCATAGGAGGCCTCATGGGTTCTATTTATTAACTTGGTTTTCTTTCCTACTAAACCAGAAGGCTCTCAAAGACAGACACTACGTCTCACTCATCTTCATATCCCAACATAAAGGTGAGGAAGGGGTACAACATTTGTTGAATGCCTTACTTTTTGCCAAGAACTGTGCTAAGCACTTTAAATTTAGCTCCACAAACTGATCTCAGTGTCTGTCACGTGCCAGGAAGGCATCAGTGTCCTCATTTTATAAAAGAGGAAATTAGGCTCAGAAAATGACTGGAATGAATTCATATATGTATGTAGGTCAAATCTGGATGGATACATAGATCGAATCCATATATAAACACAAATATTATGAAAAATATTAAATTCATTCAAAAATCAGAATACCTTCTCTCAAATAATGATATTAAAGGGATAGAATTTTCTCTGTATTTGAAAGTTTTCTGGCATAAATTTCTCTCAATGCATTTGTTTTGGAGTTTTTTAAATTTTTGTATTTTGATATCTTGCGTACCGGGACACAATACCCTCTAACAGACATATTTGCTAACAGAAATTAGAGGCAATCCTGAGTATCATGTCTTCCTGCACCCCACCCCCTGCTGGTTTTCCGTGATCACAAAGACCCAACCCAGACAATCTGAGTGCCTGATCAACCTTGATGAATGCCCTCTGGATTTAAAATTTTTCTTGCCAACTCCATTACTTAGTAGTTAGTTTTCTTCTCTTCTAAGCACCTCTTTTAGAGCATTATTCCATGAGCAGGGGACACAAGACTAACTTTACAGGATCCTGAAAAGACTCTAAAATTCCCCCTCATATCAGGCCCTCAAGCCAAACCAGACACTTCAGCTCTCCCCCACAGGTTTCCAAACCTACCCTAAGCAACTCGAGGAAAATCCCCACTGTGAACATTCACGAAGAATTTTTGCTAAATCAGCACCAAGCTAGATGTCTAATGATTAACTATATCCCCTTGAGAAAATATTCAGTCACATCATTGCCTGGCAGTGATGCCTTGTTTTAGAACACCTCTCAGAGGGGATGGCGAAGCATAACAATTTTAGAGTCCATCTCCCTGTATAAATGAAAGCACATCTAAACAATGAAATTCAATATTTACAATGAATTCCTTTTCAAAGCAACCATGAACCCTCTGAGGACAGGTATCAAATATTTCTTATTCTGTACACCCATTATGATGTTTGGCACACCATTCGCTCCCGGTGGATATTAGGCAGGACAGACTAACAGAGAAGGTACTAAAATATATATACATGTAGGCATATATGTATATATATGATCATGGCTAGCACCAAACATGAGCAAGAGCTATCTGCAAATGCATCTATTTGCATGTCAATTGCTATAACCAGTGGAACTGTTTTTAATGCTTACCTTGATCATAGGCTCTAAGAATATAAAAGTAATAACTTACCAAGCCTAATTCCTTACTGTCAAAATATCAGAGACTCAATCATTCTCACAAAACCCAAGCACAGTTCAATTTAAAATGACAACTAGGAAACTTTAGGCTTAACCATGTCAACTGAACAATTCTTTATTTGAAACATACAAAATATTTTATGTATTTGCTAATCATTCTACCTTGTTATACATGAGAGGCTTTTGAGTTATGCCAGTGCATAATGTCTGTGTTTTTAAACTTTTCTAAATATAAGAAATCACACACTAATACAGGAATAAATGACGTAAAAAATCCTTGTGGCCCAAAGGATATTACTACTAACTTTCTGATGTTTTTCCTCCATATTTTTAATCTGATATCATATATAGTTTAGCTCAAAAATGGGATTCTATACATTCTGTTTTGTAACTTGCTTTTTTTCATTTCTCGTGTCTTTTTCTAACTCCTGTGGGTTTATTAAATCAGACAAAATCATTACATGATCAGCTAGCAAGCCTACATTGACAATCATTTACTGCATATTTTTCTTAAGTAATGAACAATTTCATAATTCGTAATTTTCAACACCCCTGTCAAGCTGAGGTAAAGTAAGGAGAGAGAGATCTCTGTTCAGAAATACATCAAAACCTACAACTTGGGTATTATAGCAAAGCTCAAGAAACTGTCAACAAAAAGTTGAAATTTCTAATGTAGGCTGACCCTGGGTGACTCTGATTGACCCAAACCTTTTGCTTACAAGATAAGGAAGATTCTCTATTACCGTATCAGCTCACTAGTTGGAATGTTGACTATCTGACATCAGAAGTGAGGGTGAGGATGGAAGGAAAGGAAAAAACATGCATTCAGACATTGTAGTATTTCACTAGCAGATTTCCAGACATACTGTGGTACACAAGCCCATCAATTATATAAACTCTCAGAAAGTTCAAACAAAACAATAAACAGAGAAAAGGTCATCATATAACAGCAAAGAAAGTCAGGGAAAACAGCTGCCAGTGTCAGACAATGCTTGAGCCAATCTAAGGAGGAAAATATCAGGAGAGATTAAGACTGCTGCTGGCTTTAAATCTTCAGGTGTTGCATTCTGTCTGATAGCTGCCATACCAAGAAAGACAGCAATCAAGATCAGTAACCCAGTGGCCCTTTCAACCACAGCTCTCCTTCCCCAAAATGGGTTGTCAATATCCATTTTATGAGTTGGAAGCCTGGGGTTTGGGTTATAGCCTGTAACATGTTAGAATGCATTCTGCTGGGTCAGGGGAGGCAGGGCGAGGAGAAAGACCTAAATCTGTGACTCACAAATCCTCCATATGAGGCTGTCCTTGGGGAGAAAGCAATGTGGTCCAAAGCGCTGGTCCAGAATGAATCTCTATGTCAGGTGACATATATGCCTGTAATCCCAGTATTTTGGGAGGTGAAGGCGGGTGAATCACTTGAGGCCAGGAGTTCAAGACCAACCTGGCCAATATGGCAAAACCTCGTCTGTACTAAAAATACAAAACTTAGCCGGGCGTGGTGTTGCACATCTGTGGTCCCAGCCACTCAGGTGGCTGAGGCACAAGAATCGTTTGAACCCAGGAGGCAGAGGTTGAAGTAAGCTGAGATCACAACACTACACTCCAGCCTGGGCGACACAGCAAGACTCTGTCTCAAAAAACAACAACGAAAAAGAGTGATCAAGGTTCTTTCAGTTCTATCTGCAACCCAGAAAAAATGAGCATGATATTTGCAGATTTCAGTTTCAAGGACTTACCCAACCTCTTTGTTAGAAGTGCTCTGACTAGAAAGAAAGCATGATGATAAAAAGTTAAGGTTATTAAATTGTTGCTTATTAACATTTTTGAGGGCTTTAACTCACATCCCTGAAACCTAGAATGTCTTCTAATTACCCGTGCATACCTCATTGATGAAAACTAATGAAATCATTTCATTCCCCTACTTACAGTCCTCCAATGACACCTAGTCCAAACTCCTTCTCATGTCCAAATGGGCCCTTCTTGATCTGAACACAATCTCAGGGCTTTCTTCCTTAATAACATTCAACGTATAAGGTGCAATTCAGCCAGATGTTGCAACGTAGAACTCCACAGTTTATACCACATTGTTTCTCTTCTCCCTGTCTTTGCACATGGTGGTCACTTGGCCAGTCAAACCCATCTGCAGTCTTCAATTGTCCCTTCATCCCAAGTCCACAATCTTCCAGGCAAATCCTCACTCACTACAGCTTCAGTAAAACAGATCCACACAATGGGGCTGACTTTTTGAAACCAGCTACTTGACTTTGCATCCTGGTTCCATCATCTAGTAGTTAGTTGTTTAACTTCCCAGAACTTCTGTTTTCTCGTCACTGAGATGTGAAAAGAACACCTGAAGATGTTGAGAGTTTTAAACAACATAAGACATTAATCAGCTTTTTGGAAAATTCTAAGTGTTCAGAAACTAGTAGTTATTATCTAATCACCATTATTATCATCATCACTATCTTTAAAGACCCCCATTAAAACTCCTTTTTTTGTAAGACCCCTTTGCCAAATATATCTTCCTCCCTCAAAATGCTTTCTTACATTTTGTCCCACTCCTGAAACTTGGACATACTTCTCATATGGCTCTCATACTGAATCATAAATATTTTTTGCATATCTGTTCCCTCTCTGAAAGCTTCTAAAGAACGGAAGCCGCATCGCATTCATCTTTGTATTCTCAGAAGCGACCAGTGCCTGACACACGGGAGATACAAAAATAAATATTAGCTGAATGAATCAATAATTGAAGGAGTTCTTTAAAAGCCAAGCAAAAACCAAATACCAATCAATCAAATCATATTTAACTGCACTAAGGAAATTTACTATTCAGAGAAATCATAAGAAAAATTAAAGAACCAAATGAAATCGTGAAAAGCACGTGGATTTGGGAGTCAGGCTTATCTGAGTTAGAACTCCAGCTGTTCCTCTTCCAAACTGCATGACCTAGATCAAGTTATTTAACCTTTGAGAGCTTTTGCATCTTCATCTTTAGCTAAGGTGAGAATATGTCTACCTCATAAGGTAAACAAGGTAAATATACAAGCCAACTACCTGAGCCTATGAGAAAGTGTTAATTTATGAAGAATTACTTTTGTAAATTTAATTCTTCTCTATGAATCTTTATGTGAAATTTAGATCTGCTAAAATGCTGCATATACCTGTACCACCATAGGGGCTGAGTTTTATTTTCTTATCCTGTCCCCATGCTCTTAAGCACTCAGACATGCACAGCGCATCTTCCGTATACCAGACCACATTTATTGATTTGTGTACTATGGACAAATGTTCTTAGCTTTAATTCAACTATTGTATATTGCTTTTACTCAAACCATTAATTTCAACCTCAGAATTTGGAGAGTAAATTAGGAATCATTGTCTGAGGAACCCAAGCTTGAATAGAGCTGTGTGAATCCTAATTGATATATTCTTGGACACTGCATTATAAATAAACTGACCAGCTCCACATATTTAAGGAAGATAGGGCTGCAAACAGAGCATAGGGTGATAAGATGAACCTCGGCCAGGCGCGGTGGCCCATGTCTATAATCCCAGTACTTTGGGAAGCCGAGGTGGGCGGATCACTTGAGGTCAGGAGTTTGAGAGCAGTCTGGCCAACGTGGTGAAACCCCATCTCTACTAAAAATACAAAAAAGTATCCGGGCGTGATGGCACACACTTGCAGTCCCAGCTACTTGGGAGGCTGAGGTGGGAGAATTGCTTCAATCCGGGAGTCGGAGGTTGCAGTGAGCAGAGATCTCACCGTTACACTCCAGCCTAGATGACAGAGCGAGACTCAGTCTCAAAAAAATAATAATAATAAATAAATAAGATGAACCTCATCTCTTTTGTTTATTTGACTAGGTCTGACCATAATGATAGAAATCCTTCACAGGTATTCAGTTTTTTTAAAAAGCGAATTAAGCATATTTCCTACTAATCAACCTATAGAACTTGCACAGAAATGTTTACATTATCAGACAATCCTACTCGTTCTTATAGAAAGAACATACATTACTCATGAACTCCAACCAAGTTGGAGTTTTTAAACTTTGGCAGGGAAGTTTAAAAGAGGGATGTGGTGGGAAATGACCAAGTTTCTGATTTCCCAAGTCCAGGGAATTCCCAGTTTATCCCTAAACGTTTATCCCTAACCAGTTTATCTCTAACCATTCCTTTGTTCTTGACACAAGAATGAAGGAAGCAAGTGAAAGATGGTTATCAATGTTACTATTCAAAAACAGAGAAATTAAATTAAACCAAATCTCAAGATCAACTGGACAGGTTTGAATCATATGCAGATATCGAACTGCTCATTCAGCCCCTAAAACCTAATTTCTTTTTTTTTTTTTTTTTTTTTTTCGAGACAGAGTCTTGCTCTGTCACCAGGCTAGAGTGCAGTGTACAATCTCAGTTCACTGCAACCTCTGCCTCCCAGGTTCAAGCGATTCTCCTGCCTCAGCTGCCTGAGTAGCTGGGACTACAGGTGCATGCTACCACGCCCGGCTAATTTTTGTATTTTTAGTAGAGTCATGGTTTCACCATGTTGCCAGGATGGTCTCCATCTCTTGACCTCGTGATCTGCCTGCCTCGGCCTCCCAAAATGCTGGGATTACAGGCGTGAGCCACCGTGCCCAGTCAAAACCTAATTTTAATGGAAATGTAGAGGTGGATGAATAGGAACCTCGATAAAAATTGAATATGGGCAGAGTGTCATCTACCTTATGTTATTATGGAGGATCATAGATTGTATACATTGCAAATGCAGGTGTCATTAAAATTAGAAAACACACAGTCCTCTTTCACCTTACCAGAAACCTAAAGGCTCATAATTGCTAAGGAATAAATGGCTTACCTTTGCTATGTTCCAAGTCATGAGGGCATCAACAGATACATGAGTATTATAATATCTGTATTTGTCTTACTGGAGGAACAGAAAAAAGAAAAGACAACTTTGCAAAAGTACCTGACTACAACTACAGTAGTGTGGAGTGTGGCTATTAACAACTGCCCCCAAAATAGAATACAACTTAAGTCCAAAGAAATGCAACTGTATTTAAAACATAAGCTACAAGATTAAAAAGTTGGCACATCAACACTACATACTGAAATTTAATCAAACTGAAAAGAACAGTTAATCTGTCTTCAAGAAAAAAGGAGGGGGTAGTGTGTAATATTTTTGATATATGGATGGCTGGGTAGAATAAATGACTGTCGCACAGAAGGTTTATCTGTAAACACTGCAGCAAGTCTGAGGTTTTTAACCACAATAAATGGCTTGTTTCAATCAGATGCTGCTAGCAGGAAATCCATGGCCCATAGGAGCAATTACCCATCTCTTGACTGAAGCACAGGGCAATTACAAGCTACCGAAGTACACTCACAGTACCAAAGCACTTGACTGTATGGTGCTAATGGAACTGGGACAAGAAACAGTGGTTTGTGGCTACACTTCTCAGATTCAGCCCCTTCTGAATCCCCTTCATATTCCTCTTATCTCACAAGACTGCAACATAGACAGAGAAATTGTGCAAAAGAAATACCATCTTTATTCAAAACACAGATAATAGGATTTTCTCTACTCGTGCATCTCACCACAGCCCCTTAAAATTATTACACTCATTCTGATGTTTTAAATGCATCATACCTTTATCAGTGGTTTTACAGAACCCTTCTTACCGATCTCCTATTCAGAATTTGGTGCTCATTATTAACTAAATCAATTAGCCAAATTAGAACTTCTAATCTTAAGGAAGGGAAGAGAAACCTGTCAGGGAAACAAATGAGAAAATAATTAGTCTTTTATGTCACTGTGAAAAATATGTCAACTAGATATTCTTAGAGAGTTAACCACTCTAAGATTAGAGAAAGAAAAATAAAAAATAGTAAATGGTCTATCAGGGTAAGCTTCCATTTTCATGACTTTTATTTCTAATAGGTAACGTTTCCTGAAGACTGAATATGCCAAGCATTGCATTATGTGCTTTTAAGTATATTGTCTCATTTAAGTTTCACAGTAACTGTGAAGTAGATACTATTATCATCCTCATTTATAGAAAGAAATAACAGAGACTCAGTTTGAGTACACCACAGTTAAGTATACCGTGGATTCAGGACTTGAATCAGGTCTGTAGACATCCAAAATCTAGCTTTTAAATACCATGTCATTCTGCCTCTGTTATTGGGTAACTCTGTAAGTCATAGTTCCCTACTATGAAAAACTGGCAAAACCACTCTTTCATGTTCCCATAACAGACATTAATAATCAATCCCAGCATCCTTCCCCCTTGAGTGTAGATAGGACCACAGAATCACTCTTATCATAGTATTTCAGGAAGTCAATCGTCTTCAACTTTTATGCCAACTCCGTTTTAGAATTTCTCAGCACAGAAGCCTTGGCATAGTACTGGACCCATTAGTAGGCATTCAATGAATGTCAGTCTTTAAGAGATCTTGTGTAGCAGAAACATAGACATATCTATCAGACTTGAACATATCAGCGTTTAACTTTTGGCTCTACCATTTATGAATGATGTGATTTAAGCAAGTTATCTAGCTTTCTGGATCTTAGTTTCCTCATTTGTAAAATAAAGATGGTATTACCTACTTGCAAACCCTTTTCTTTTTTTTTTTTTTTTTTTTTTTTTTTGAGATAGGATCTTGCTCTGGAATGCAGTGGCGCTATCAAAGCTCACTTCCGCCTCAAACTCCTGGGCTCAAATGATCCCCCCCACCTCAGCCACCTGGGTAACTAGGACTATAGGCATGCCCCACCATGCCCAGCCTATTTTTGATTTTTTATTTTTGTAGAGACAGGGTCTCACTATGTTGTTTTTGTAGGACAGGGTCTCACTATGTTACCCAGGCTCTCACTGTTATCCTGGCCTCAAGCGATCCTCCCCTCTTGGCCTTCCATAGTGCTGGGATTATATGCATAAGCCGCTGTGCCTAGTCACAAAACTATTATGAGGATAAAATAAGATGGTCTCTGGTGTTAAGAGGAAACTGATCCCCCAGGAACACCAGACTTCTTAATAACAATAATAAAAGATCATTAGTTTTTCACAAAACTGCTTGAATCCTAGAAGACTGGAATAAATCTGAGGCATGCTCCTAAGAAGGAAGAATAGAATTAGAAATAACATTGACAGGATGCCTTGAACCCGGGAGGTCGAGGCTGCAGTGAGCCGAGATTGCACCACTGCACTGCAGCCTGGGTGACAGAGCAAGACGCTGTCTCAATTAAAAAAACAAGAAGAAGAGGAGGAAGAGGAAGAGGAAGAAGGGTAAGGAGAAGGAGAAGAAGAAGGAGGAGGAGGAGGAGGAGGAGGAGGAGGAGGAAGAGGAAGAGGAAGAAGAAGAAGAAGAAGAAGAAGAAGAAGAAGAAGAAGAAGAAGAAGAAGAAGAAGAA
>NW_016809273.1:2501636-2502666 GCF_001698545.2 Rhinopithecus bieti
TAAATAAATAAATAAAAAATAAAATAAATTTAAAAAACTGCATCATAAAAGAGTTCACTACACTTACCTTCACAGAACTGGTTTGGGAAAATTACAGAAATAGGTGGCGAATATGTACACTGCACTACAAGAAGTCCATATGATCTGTACATCATGCATTGCACCGTGATCAACCTGTCTCTCTTTCACATCCTCTTTTTTCCTGTCATATCTTTCCTTTTCTATTCTTCAGGATTCAAGACTTGAGCCTAGAGGTTAGAAGGATGTACCGTGCTACTTTGCAGCTGCGGATTCTCACAAATGCCTAAACTCCCTATCGCACAAAGTTCTCCCTATTGCTAAGATCACCTATTTCTAGTTCCCATAAAGGGTGTACTATAGATCAGAAGTGTTCTGTGCTAAAGAATCCACAAATGCAGATTTTATGGAAATCTGATGAAGCTTTTATTCCAATGTTTTTAAAATAATTCTTTGGAGAACATGCAAGATTTGGGATCTTTAAGATATTGGCTTCTAAAAAAGGTTTCAACTGTCATACTTGAGTACTTGAGTTATTGAAAACAAAACAAATAGAAACATGCTCTGATGGATTTTAAAAGGTCAAATACCTTTGATGACACTGATATTCAAAAACTGTGATGGTTAACCTCATTTTTATGACAAAATGTGTTAGTTTTTCATTCCTTGGCTCACGGATCCTCTCTTTATTCTACATTATACTTTCACAAGATGTGTGTGCTATGACATTCATTCTGGTCTCCTCAGCCTCCTGGCTCCCCAACCCTTCCCATTGCCCTCCAAAAAAAGTAGCCACAAAATTAAGGAAAAATATCCAGCTGAAAGGGCAAGGTTTTCTAGAAGAGGAAAAAGAGTGGGAAATGAATTATTTCAGACCAAAAGCAATTATATTTTGAAGGCAGAAGCAGACATCTTCTGGCACAACTGTCAAGATGTTACAAAAAGATTAAAGGAGTTTTTTTTTGTCATTTAAAATCTGTTTCTGGCTCGCAAAAAAAAAAAAAAAAAAAAA
>NW_016809273.1:2504083-2510011 GCF_001698545.2 Rhinopithecus bieti
CAGTTTGTGATTTTTAATAAGATTTCTCAATAGACTCGCTGCTTTAAAAAAAAATGTGTGAGAGAGAAGGAAGCAAAAAAATCGAAGGCAATGCAGCAAATACAGCCACGACTTTGATACAGTATCATTCATTGTAGCCATTCTGGTGGATTTAGACAAGATTTTTGTGGGAGGTTATACCCTACACAATAATCTGTCAACAAAATATACTTTTTGCAGAGACTTTTCAGGATTTAGACTTCTGCTGGGGTTAAAGTAAAACACCAGATTAATTATTTTCAAAACTCTAGGGATTTTTGCGCAAGGAGCCAAAGGATGGTATTTTTCACTGCTAATAGTGTGCAAGCCCTAAGCTTCAAACATCCAGATGCTATTTTGTCCCCATTCTTCACAGCGCTGGCTTCCTCAATTCTCCACTAGGAATTGCTGGTCAAGTTCCTGCAAGAGAGGCGCAGGAGGGTATCCAGAAGACCTAACTAAGGTTGTTCCATCAAGGGAGTCATGATTTCTAGAACATTCCCTATTCTGTTCCCCACTCGTAGGAAATAGAAACTGTTTTGGAACTTGATTATAGTCTTAACTCTCTCCATGGAAGCTGAGCAACCACCGATTCTCTTCTACCTTTCCCTATCTCTCCATCATCACCCCATACTCCATCTCTTTCCATTGATGGAGTTCAACATACTCATTTCAAAGGCTTTTCTTCTGGCGTTCCTCTCTTCTAACCTCCTGTACATCCCTTTCTATTTGTGAGCATGGTGGGTCACAGTCTTGGCTCATTCATAAACATGAATGGAAATTGTAAACAGAAGGAAGTTTCATAGACCATTTTTTCTCATTTTGTCTCCAATTTGCAAGAATTTCTCTTTTGCTTAACGCATGTGTAGGATGGGCTAGGACCTGTGGGAAGCCACATAAAATAAGTATGTGATATGACCTTTTCTTTCAAGTATTTTACAATATTTTGAAAGAAGCAAGACTTTTACTTGGGAAACAATTAGAGCACAGTGTGTGATGGTAATCAATGAAGTGCTAAATAACCTGCCAAATGGTATGATACATATAATAAGATAACTATTGACTTTCAGGAGGGAGTCAGGGGTGGAATTCTTCTACTTAATTCAGTCCCTGCATTCGTTTCTTGTCTTGTGAACTCATTCAGTTGTCAATGTACTATAGCAAATTCAACATTGAAAAGGACCAAGTTCCTAACTCTCCTCCTCTAATGCATAATATTAGAGACCCTTCTCCTTCTATTATTTCCTCTTGAAAGTCTCTAGCATAACTATCATCATATTTGATAGAGGAATTCATTTAGAGTATATGCTTCCTCTAAAATATTTACAAGTCTGAGTATGCCTTAACATCTTACTTTCCATTTTTTAAAACATGCAAAATCAAACCTTTGGCATCCAAGTTAAGTCAGCAAACTGAAATTTTTAACATAATTTGTTTCGTATCCTAATGCTCCCTAAATGGAAAAGCTAAAATCTGAGGGAGGCTATTTTGAAGTGAGGAAATATGGTGATGCTTCCAGGAATTTAGGATGAGAAAAAATATTTAATTTCTCATTTAACTCAACGTTATGCCTTTGGCCAGTCGCCTCTAGCAGACATTAATAGGAAGAGGGAAGGAGGATACAACTTAAATCAGCATTTACTAATTACTAGAATGTGTCTTTTGAAAAGGAGGTTTGTAGGAAAAGAGACTGAAAGTACTGAGTAATTTTGTGAAATTTTAGCATATTTTATATTTCCTAAAATAATATTGCAAAATATAATTTGAAAAAGAAACAAAAGGAAAAGGAAGGCTAAGATGAGGAAGCTGAGGAATTTTAAAAAGGAAGAGTATGACTGTAGAGCACTGACGACGTGCCAGCCACTCAGCTAGGTTTTCTCTATACGTTATCTTATTTAAGCCTCAATAATATCCACATATGGTGTTGTTATCATTTCCATTTTACAGATGAAGGACTTGACGATCAGGGAGGTCAAGTTTTATTTGGTCAATGTTACAGACTAAAGGTTTATGTCTCCTTAAAATTCCTATGTTGAACTCTTACCCTTCAATGTGATAGTATTAGGAGGTGGAGACTTTGGAAGATAATTAGGTCGTGAGGGTAGAATCCTCATGAATGGGATTATTGCCCTTAGAAGAAGAAACACTAGAGCTTGCTCCCTCTCTGTGCTCTGTACCGCATGAGGACACAATGAAAAGATGACCATCTGCAAACCAGGAAGCAGGTCCTCATGAGACACCAGATCTACCTGCACCTTGATCTGGAACTTGCCAGCCTCTAGAACCATAAGAAATAAATTTCTTTTGTTTAAGCCACCCAGTCTGTAGTAATTTACGATAGCAGCTCAAACAGTCTAAGACAGTTATCACACAGCTAGTAAGCACAAAACTAGGATTTGACACCAGTTCCAACTCACTCTTGCCTTTCACTGTACTGCACTGCCTCTCCAAACAACTAGTAATTCCTGGAAAGTCCTTCCAGAGTGGTCACACCCACCACATTTTGGGTACCAAGCAGACGGGCTTCTAATGTAGAACTTCTAGGCTCAGCTAACCAGAGGATGCAATGAAGACATAGTAATGTATTTGATTTTTTTTCCTCCCCTCTCATTGCCTCTGAGATTTCACTGCACATCTACAGACAAATGCCCAACTTGCCTGGAACATCAAGAAGAGAGAAAGCGAACCCATCATGGTGAACAGAGATCAGGAGGAAAAGCCTGGGATCATCAATCAATCTCCAGTTCATCACAAACCTACTCAAGACCCAGCAATCATGTGAAGGAAAGGATTCCTGACTCTAACAATGGGCCTTCAGAAGCCTGATCACACAATCAAGTGGCTATAAATCCCCAGGGCAAACATACCTGCTCTGTTTATCTAAATGAGTAGAAGCATTGAAAAAGATACAAACAAGAGAAGAAACACTGTGCTCAGAATATTTTGTATTTGCCAATGTGCAGTTGGCATTGGAGTGACCTGCTGTACTGAAATGGGACTGGCTTGAGGGGGGGGGGTTGCTGAAAAGAGAGGAGAATGTGGAGGATGAAAGTGAGACAGACAACTCAGAATTTTTCCCTTTTGAATTTCAACCTGTTGGATAAAAACAATAGCAAATGAGGCACTGAATATGCATGAGGCAGGGAAGGTATTTTAAGTTTTTCAGGAGACAGCTCGCTGAACAGAATTGCTAATTATGTCTCACATTGCTCTGTCCAATTCAGTTAGCTTGATTATGGCTGAGTTGTCAACTCCCCTGCACTTGAGGTTCCACAGTTGCAGCCCATTCTAAGGCTTAATACTAAACTAGAATTATATTCCCCCCCCCCCAAAAAAAATGTTTTCCATTGCTGAAGTCCTAGCTTTATCCATTGTGACAACATAACCTTTCTGAACAAAAATAAAATTTAAAACCGCCAAGGGTTCAGATTCAAAGGTTTTTGGAGTTGGTGGAACGTCAGAAATGTAACCGCAGCTGTGACAATTGCAAATTAAGATTGAACAATGAGCCAAATTAAAAAGGGTGAGAAAGAGCAGAACGCCATATGGAGTCTCTCGTTGCTACCCCCACAGGATATCTTTGATTCCTTAGGATAAGGAGGATTAGCCAACAGAGGGATGGACTAAATAAGAGCCCTGGAATCTCACTAACCTGCAGCCACTGCCTAAATCAAGAAGTTCAATTTCCCATTTCCTTAACTTAGTTTCTTCACCTTCGAAATGAGAAAAACTTTGCTTGATAACGGTGCTGGTTCAAGAGAGGGATGATGAGGGAAGGAGGGGTCCTGGCTGAAGAGCTAAATGAGGATCAGTTATATCTAGGCCTGTCTAGCAAATCAGGATTCTTGGGAGAATTCACCCTAAAAATAGAGAGAATGTGGCATGATGGGCTCAACTGAATAAAATGTCATTGGATTAAGTTCAGTATGGCGCCTTCTGTCAAATCCATTCAATTCCAGCCAAGCCTCTGCAGGACTCATGTCTGAAATGGATGAAGAACAATAAAGGGTGGAGAAAGGTAAACAAAATGAGGACGCAAGCAGTCCTGGGGTCCCCTTCCAACACAGCATGTTCCAAAGGAGAGAGGAGCAATGCTCCCACCTTGCCCCAGAGAGCCACACTGCTTTGGGAACACGTGCAACAACTCTGTTGCAGCAAGAGCAAGAGACAGCTGCAATGACAACTCTGCCATGCTGGGAGACAGGCAGGGGCAGGCAGGAATTGCAACCGCAGGCAGAGCAGCACAGTTTCAACAGAAGAGTCTTATCTGAGAACATTTGTGACACATCCCCTGGAAGTTCACAAAATGGTCAAGGCAAGGGGGTTGAGTTTTACATACTTGGAGAGCTGTAAATGCAATCTAAGAATCCCAGACTATCCTGCTGGGGAACCATGAGGGAAAGAACTAAGCTATCCTGGCTGACAGCCCCAATTTCTGAGACCACCAGAACCAGCCAGCTGACCACAAACACATACCACCTGGAGCAGAAATGGGCCTCCCAGGTGAGCCCTGCCCAAATTGCAAAAGTTTGAGTAAATAAGCAGTTGTTGTTTTCAGCCGCTATGTTTTAGGATGGTGTGCCACACAGCAGTAGATACCTGATACAATCTGTACAGACATAACACATTTCCTTGTGGTATCCCCTAACTTTCAAGATAGAAAAAAATTGATTTTTTAAAGCAATCTTAATTGTTCCCAAGCAGTGTTGCTGCTGACCTTAATCAGAGGCATTAGAGCAGTAACCATCATCTTTCTTGCTAAAATTAAAGTTTCAGCTACAGTGCATCATTCTGCTTGAGCAGAAAAATCCTCCAATAGCAAGAGCTTCTGTGCCCACATCTGTCTGCCCCAAATAGTATCAGAACAGGGTGATGGACATGTCCTTCGGCCCCAGGAACACATCAACTCCAAAATGGGTGGTGAGTTCAGGATAGCACTGCACTGCCACAGGCTTGGTTATTTGCCCTACAGAGTTGTTTTCATAACTGTTCCCTCAGTTCTCCAAACATCCCCATTAGGAAAAGAGGAGATAAAAATTACATCCATAAATAAAGAAGCTAAGTTACAGAGCCAGGGGAAAGCAAGTCAGCTGCAAAAAGCATAGCAAATAAAACATGCAATGTTATTGCTGGGCATTATTAATCCAGTGGAGGAGGATGTCTCCATTAGTCCACCTGCTTCAAGAACGTAAACAGGAGATGTCGAGGAACGTGCAGGATTACTTTTTATTGAACCTAACTGGAAAGAGAAGTTGTGAAGGGGATGCTATTTTTAAAATAACATTTGAAATGGTCCTTATTTCTGTTTCTCATCCCCTGTCCTCCTTCCTCCTAAACTCAAAAGACTTTGGTGGGCAAAGACCATTTCTTAAGCAGAATTTTCTTTCTGATTAAACCCTCTCTGTTCTCATGTGCTTCCTTTGCTTCAGCTCTGGTAAGCCTCAGGCCAGTTCCATCTGAGTTTAGAATCCAATGTGAACTTTCAGTGATCATGGAAATACTGATATTTCTTATTTTCAGGAATATCAGATTAAGCCGTCATCCTTAAGCAGCCAAGGTAAAGGGATTAAAATCGCATCATAAAATGCAGAAACTATTCACTTGCACTCTTTCTCATAGATGCTTTAGAGACAAGTATATCAAAATGTTGTTTATAATTAAAGAAAATTACCACAAAAATATATCCTGTTGCACATGATTTGTTATGTCTCCTGATGTCTGTCTTTAAGAAAAAAGTAATTGGGTTTATTTCAATAGCTTTGCCTGCTTGCTGTGATGATGGATGCCAGTTGGAAGTCTCAACTTTAAGTTGATGGTGCTTAAACAAGAAGAGTGTTTCCATGGTTCCAAGTCAAAAGGTTCAACCTGGTTTTCTTTTTTCTTTTTTTTCTTTTTTTTTTTTTTTTTTTT
>NW_016809273.1:2510305-2522599 GCF_001698545.2 Rhinopithecus bieti
TGATCATGTTTTTTTTTTTTTTTTTTTTTTTTTTTTTTTTTTTTTTTTAGTTTTTTTAGTCTCAACAATGCACCACATACAAAGAGTCTGAACTAAATTACATTTCTCCATTAAGTATTAACGTTGGGCTCCAGCTTCACACGATCTGAGTCAGACTACAAGAAAAAGTGAAAACTAAGAAAAATCCAAGCCTGGAGAGACAAAAGGACAAAAATCTAGGGGTCTTAGCCTGACCAAAAGGAAGGAAAGAAGACAGGGAGGAACCAGTGTCTTCTGTCACTTTGATCCCGTTTCAGACTGACCTTCTGACTCTGAAGCGAGGTCAGGAATGGCAGCAGAAAACCCAAGGCTGGATACTCCTGTGACTGCCACCAAAAGTGAACACTTAATATGAGGCATCCCAAGTTGGAAAAGATAGACTTCCTTTTCTAACCCCCGTGCCCTTTTCTAGCCTAATTCCTAGAAGAGTAAGGATGGCTCCCTTGCCTTTTGTCTCTTACCATATGACCTCTTAGAACTCGTTCTTACATGTTTGGAATAAACTCATTCAGAGGCTTAAACAATTTGCAAAGAGACTACTTTCTGCAAGATGCCTAGACACAAACATCCTTCCAACAAATAATCATATTAGTAAGAAATTGCTATATTCCAGACCAGGATACAAAAAAGTTCTATCACTGAATTCTCACAACAGTCCTATAAGAAAATTAGCAGACTGGCTGTTTGCATCTGTTAACACAGCCTATAGTACCACCACATCCCATTGGAAGACTCCTCCTCCCACTCTCTAATCATATGATAGTGGTGGGACTGCCAGTTCTAGTACCCCATGGCCACCACCAGTACAGTGGGCAAGAAGACTAGGTTTAAATAATAAAAGCACCCCGTTCATCAGATCATGCAATTGATCCAGGATGAGAATATGACCAAGTAGAATCAAGTAAACCAGATGATGGCAATTTTTTTTTACATTGGTAAATCGTTTAAATCCTGAGTTAGAGAACTTGATATGTCAAGCAAGGGCTGAAACATCATCTTCTCTACTAATTGGACGAATCCTGTTTGCAAAATAGAGACTAAGAGAAAAGCAAATCGAAAGGGGAGAACAAGATCATAATTTGAGTCCCTGGATCATTCTTTCACCAAGCACTCCTGCAGAGTATGTTTATACAGATTACAGAGACAGATATAGATACATTAACTGCTACACTATCATTTCTATTTCCACAGCCTTGATATGGATTATTCACATAACCCAAGCTTCCTGACTTACCAAGATGGATCCTATTATTTCCTCTTTCAAAGATGGGAAAACTGAAACTTAAACAACTTTCCCAAGGTCACACCAACACGAATGACAGGATCTGGGTTCAAGCAAAACTCATTAGGACTTCAGAGTCAGAGCTCTTAGTCGTCGCAAAATATAACCTACTCAGCAAAGCCTTTATGCTAAGCATTTTCAGAGTACAGGGGAGAAAAAAACTACTCTTAAAAAATGGGGCCGGGCGCGGTGGCTCAAGCCTGTAATCCCAGCACTTTGGGAGGCCGAGATGGGCGGATCACAAGGTCAGGAGATCGAGACCATCCTGGCTAATACGGTGAAACCCCGTCTCTACTAAAGAATACAAAAAACTAGCCGGGCGACGAGGCGGGCGCCTGTAGTCCCAGCTACTTGGGAGGCGGAGGCAGGAGAATGGCGTGAACCTGGGAGGCGGAGCTTGCAGTGAGCTGAGATCCGGCCACGCACTCCAGCCTGGGCGACAGAGCCAGACTCCGTCTCAAAAAAAAAAAAAAAAAAAAAAAAGGTTCTGTAGGAGAGAGAGACAGGAACATAAATAGCACAGTATAAAAAAGATTGTGCTATTCTTATGAACACACCACTCTTCAGTAATGAATACAATTTATTTAAACTATCTGATTTTGTCTTCCAACAATTCTGTGAAGTAAAACCGTGCAGAGATTTTTGTTAGTCCATTTTACAGATAAGGAAAATATCTAAGAGAAAGTCTTCCCAAGATGACCTAACTGAAAATATGTAATGAGTAATGAAATGAAGCCTGAACTAGACACTACCTCTTCCAGCTCCCAAGTCTTGTGTCTGTTCCCTTTCGCCATACTACTTACTTGCCCCAGCTTAATTTAAGTAGGGGAAGCATCATTATGGGGTTCAGAAAAAGATACTTGAAATTCAGAGTTCTGGAGTTAAAATCTCCCTCTCAACATGGAACTACTTGGGAAATTTCTGATAAAAATTTTAAAAAAAAATTTTTTTTTTTTTTTTTTTTTTTTTTGAGACAGAGTCTTGCTCTGTTGCCCAGGCAGGAGTGCAGTGATGTGATCTTGGCTCACTGCAATCTCCACCTCCTGGGCTCAAGTGATTCTCCTGCCTCAGCCTCCCAAGTAGCTGGGATTGCAGGTGCCCACCATCATGCCTGGCTAATTTTTGTGCTTTTAGTAGAGACAGAGTTTCACCATGTTCCCCACGCTAGTCTCAAACTCCTGAGCTCAAGCAATCCCTCTATCTCGGCCTCCCAAAGTGTTGGGATTACAGGCGTGAAGCACCACACCAGGGCCTACCAGACTCTTACAATAAGAAAATTTTTTTTTAATCTAAAGTAGTTCTTGCCAGACACAGTGGTTCTCACCTATAATCCTAGCCACTAGAGTGGCTGAGGCTGGAGAATCTCTTGAGACCAGGAGTTCAAGCTCAGCCTGGGCCACATAAGGAGACTACTATGTCTGCAAAAATTACATATAAAAAAACAATTAGCCAGGTGCAATGGTGCAGGCCTGTAGTCCTAGCTACTCAGGAGACTGAGGCAGGAGGCTCGATTGAGTCTAGGAGTTCCAGAATGCAGTAAGCTATGATAGTGCTACTGCCCTCCAGCCTGGGTGACAAAGTAAGACCTTGCCTCTAAAATAAAATAAAAAAAAAATAAGTAATTCTTAGACTCAGAAATTTGAGTATTCAGTAAAGAAAGGTAAGTGAAACTATATATTCACCAAGATTTTCTTTCCATTCTTTTGCACTTTTTAAAATTTGTTTTAAATCCATCTGGAACATATTGCGATGTAAGGTGTTAGATGACAATAACTTTTTCCCCTCTGTAAAACTGATCAATTCACCAGCATCACTTAGAGATTAATCCAGTCTTTTCTACCTGTATACTCACATACACACCCTTAGATTTTTTTTCTGAGCTATTATTTCTGTAATCTTACTGTGGAAAAAGCTGTATAAGTATAAAAGACAAAAAACAATAAAGGAAAGAGATGGAGGGTTTTGCATCTGTGCGAACACACACCCATATATCAATTAATACATAAAAAAGATTTTAAGTCTGTGAACAGACTAGAAATATATGTGTTACATGACCAAAAATCTTAATTTGCAGATTTGTTATAAATACAAAAGATAGATGCCCAGGTAAAATAGATAAATAACAATTAGGAATAGCCAATCTGCAGAAAGAAAACATATGAGCTGACAGAAAAAAAATTTTTAAATATGACCATTTTGGCAAGGATGCAGGGAAACATGCACCCTGATCTACTACTAGAGGCTACTAATAATTAGTACCCTTGTGGAAGACAACTTAGCAACACATATCTAAAGCATTAAAGTGTGCTCTACCCTCTAGTCTATGAATTCAACTCCTAGAAATTTTTCTAAATAACTAAGGATGTAGGCAAAGTTGTTTTACATAAAGTTTTTTATTATCCCATTTATAACAGCCAATAAGCAACATCAAAGTTAAACTATAGCTGGACAAGCAATCTTTTATACATGCAGTGGGATAACTTGTAATCTGAAAACTCATCATTCATTCATCCAAACCAAAGTTTAACCTACTGTGTGTCAGGCACTGTGCTAGGCCTTGGGAATACTTAGTCCCTATCCATATGTAGCTCACAGGGCTGTCTCTAGAAAGAGACAATCAGAAATTACACAGAAATAAAAAGTTACAACTGTTATTAGTGCCCAGAAGGAGAAACCCACTAAGCAATGAGAGCTTCCAATGGGAAACAGACAAATCAGGGAGATCAGAAAAGTCTCTTAAGAGTAAAAGAAGGACAGCCTAGGTAAAACGATCAACACACACAAAAGCTATTTTATCCTTTGACCACCTGTGTTCGTTGACAAAGAAAGTATAAAGATGACTACAAAAGCATATAAACTGTATGCTACTTTTATAAATGTACGCGTGTGTTTTATACACACACACAAATTTAAGAACTTAAGGACTATTAACAAAATGTTAGCAGTGGCTATCTGTGGTTGTGGTGATATTCTACACACCTTTTATTTTTTAAATTAACTTTGTAAATAGAAAAATAAATTGTGACTAGAAGAGAGAACTGCAGATTTGCCTACTGATACTACCCCAACTCCACATATAGGCCATTGTGTGATCAAGCCAACCCCATCCTAGGGTCAGTTCTAATTTGCCCCAACTAGAGAAGAAGTTAACAGCAACTACAAACTCCAGAGTAAGCCGTGTTTTCTCACTTGCATATCTTTAGTTACAAATGACTATTTACCTGTCAGTTGGGCTGAGAACACCCATAGGTTTTCCTTTGAAGTGAACCTCTTGGATTTAAAGCAATTTTTTTCAGCTGTTGAAGGTTTGCTTGATCTAAAGTCTCCGAGACGTTTGAAGTTGTGACTTAATGGAAGATTATTTTTATTCACAGTGATCAAGCAGTTAATGAGATAAAGTAGAGAGGAGACAAGCTTAATAGAATATGTGGTTGCACCGCATGTTAATCTTTATAAAAGGCAGAATGAAAATAACAGGAAACCAGGAAGAAATTGGGACAGATGGCTGAACAGCTCAAAGATAGGAAAAACAACTCTTCCCTGCATAGGCCTTTCAAAAGCATACCCCTCTCATGTTGAGTTCAATAGATAAAAAGGCAACAAAGAACAAGAAGATGGAAAACCAGGACTAACATTTCCTAGTGGCTGCTCTCTTGAGACCTTCATCTAACCCTTCCTCGATCCCTTCCCCACCCGTCCTCTGAGAGGCAAAATGCATCTGGAGCAACTACAGGCTTTCAATATGGAAAGAACATAAACAGTAAAGAAAGCTACCATCTGCCTCAATGGTCCATTACGCACCATTTTAACCTCCATAAGTCATAACAAGACGAGGGGGAATCTCCAGTCTAGCCAGATTCAGCAGCAATGCACAAGGGAGGCCAGGGAAGCAGATGGCAGAAGGCGGGAAAAGGATGTTATTTCGATTTATTCTGTGTTGGTTCAGTTATCATTGTTTTCTGGTGGTGGTGTGGGGGGGTTGTTTTTGTTTTGTTCTGCATGCTTGTTTTTCAGTCCAGTAAAGAAAAATTCAGGCTTCCCAATTTTCAACTCAGTTGAGAAAACCGTTAAAGTCTGAATAGTCGTGAGGGAGAAAAGGAAATTTGTCATCAGTAGGTGTCTGTTTAACCCACTGATGGAGAGGTGGAACCAATTATAAATAATTTTAGTATTTCAAGTAGACGGTTGAATACATTTTGGGAAATTAGCAAACTATATTCTCCAGTGGGTCCTCTGAGAGCTCTCTGCATCTCACTCCTTTGGGATGCTTATTTTCATTGCAGATTCCTGGGTCTACCCCAGCTATCGATTTATTAAGACTAAGGTAGGACCTAGGAATCTGTACTTTCCAAACATTTTAAACATGCTGACAGTCCGTATCTTAGATCCAATGGCTGAAGTCCTTGAGAATCTATATTTCTGCTGGGTCTTATGAGTTTGGGAACTGGAGCTAATATTAAATTGGGCTTGATACCTGGAACCCATAGACACCTTGGCAGAGAGGCAGCATCCCTGCAGGGAAAAAATGCTCTGGTTTCTGCCCTCCTTGCCTTGGTTCCACCAACCCAGGAATTCAGAGTTAGTTTTAGAGTTTAGGTTTTTGCGGATCGTGCAAGTGGTATGAAGAATCAGAAGGCCAAGCCTATGGAATAATCCAGAGGGAAGAGTGCATTCCCACCCCTGCTTGGAACTCAGGCCAAGAGGGTTATCTCCTTGTCACTTCCTTTTGCCAATGGTAGATTTTCTTTTAGCTTGCCTTTTCATGAAAAAGAGCACTCTCAGTGGGGAACGGGAGGTCACAATTCCCATTCTCCACTGTGAGTGAGTCTCAGACTTTCTCTTCTGTCCCCCTCTATCCTGAGATGCAGGAATCTAGGTTATTGTCCCTCAGGGTAGTGCGGTTTTAGCACCTAATTATGCCTTCAGGTTACTGCTCCCCCTTCCAGTCTCTGAGCCTAGGAATTTTCCTTTCTTGATCATAAGCTCAGTTTCTGACCTCAGGAATTTTCCTTTCTTGATCACAAACTCAGTTACGTATTTATAACGATGTTGGCTGTACTTTATCCAGCATTTCTAGGAGTTGTGTAGTGGGGGAGTTTTTCTGGCTGTGTTGCCTCATAGATTGCTGGAAATAGAAGTTCTCCAAACTGCATTCTTAGTGAGCACCACAAATGATTCTTATCCACACGGTAAAGTTTGAGAACATTGTAATCCTCAGCAAGTAATGAGACTTTATAGTTGTATAACAGCAGTTTAGAAAATGTTTTCATATTCACTTGTTTCATTTCATCCTTGCAACAACCTTACAAAACAAGCAGAACTGGTATTTTTATTCCAAACTTTCTGATGATGAAGCTTAGTCAGGATAAGTTTCTTGATACAAAAGTCATTAAAGAACAGAAACAAGAACCAGACCCAGATCTTCTAATGCTCGGTTCATTGCATCACACTAGTTTATTCCAATGGCTATAATTTCAGTTTCCAGGAAATCATCCTCTGTCACACAACACCAAATCATAGCTTTCCACGTCAATTTGAAGGAGGTAGAGTCAAATTTTGGGGGGAGTTTACGGGTCTGTGGTTTTCTTCTCTGTGTACGTCTAACTTTGAAGCTCTATTCTATGGCCACAGATTTCTTTAAAAGTATTATCTCCAATTAAAAACATATGGTGGCTGGGCATGGTGTCTCACACCTGTAATCTCAGTATTTTGGGAGGCCAAGGCAGGAGGATCAATTGAGCCTAGGAGTTCAAGACTAGCCTGGACAACATAATAAGATCCCACCTCTACAAAAAAACTAAAAATTAGCTGGGTATGGTAGTGCCTGCCTGTGGTTCCAGCTACTTGGGAGACTGAGGTGGGAGGATCGCTTGAGCCTGGGGGGATTGAGGCTCCAGTGAGCCATGAGCACACCCCTGCACTCTAGCCTGGGTGATACAGTAAGACTTTGTCTCAATAAATAAATAAGCAACACGGCAACCTTTTAAATTATCTCTATAGGGGACTGACATGATTTATAAGAGTATCATTTGTTTTTAATAGTCATCCTTCAACTTTGTAAGAGTCTTATGTTGTGTCTACGTGTGCTTCACAGAAAGGCTCTTCCACAGTAGGAACCTCTCCCAACTTCTGCCAGGCTGGTAAAACGCTCCTATCTTTAGGGTTTACAGAGAGTAAGTGTGTTCCCTGTCGAAGACATTGGAGCCTGGTTGAAGAAATTTTTCTGTTTCCCAACTCCAGATCTTGAGGTTTATTTGAATATTGGGGTGACTTTTCAGCCCTTCAGGAAGACTCAGTGTGCTGCTGATCATTGCTTGGAGCTGATGGTCCAAGCAGTGGTGAACTCACCATAAGTCCTCAGCCACATCCATTCACCTCACAGCCACATTCATCCCATAAATATTTGAGCACCTGCAATATGACTGGAAACCAGCTAGAGACTGTCTCATATCCAGACTATGTGTTAATATTCTGTGAGAAAAAATTTACTATGAAATTAACATTGCAGCGTTTCAGATTGCTTCAAGGGGCCTTTTAGCAGAAAATCATGCAACTGAAACATTTTTCTGCTCTGTCCAGTGTTAACAGAGCCTTTCCTTTCTACTTGGAGTTATCTCTTTTTCCTCCTATCTTTAGGGTTCACAGAGAGTAAGTGTCTTCCCTGTAGAAGACATGCCAAGAATGTTTCACAAGCACAAACTGCCATGAAAACTTAAAAGAATTTGTTTAAAGGGAAGTTAATTAATTTTATTTTAGTGTTGTTCAAACGCCTTTGAAATTGCTGCCTAATTTTTTCCTTTAGGGCCACACTGGTTTACTTTAGTCCCTTTAGCACATGACAATTCGCGTGAATGTAAAACATTTTATCTACATTAATATTCTACAACTTGACTAGTCTGTATAGTCATGATCAGGTCAGGCAGTAAACCTAAGTGTCCACCAATGCAAGGGTGACAGAACCCATAACTGTACATCTATTCAACAGAAAACTCAATTGCCATCTAAGAATGAGATGGACTTATGGTGTATGTACATGGAAAGATCAAGCTATAGCATTAAGAAATAAAGTAAAATTAGAATACAAGACATAAAGTTTTATATCAGTCACACAAGTGGTTAGAAAAAGGATGCTTCTGAGGAAGAAAGAGGAAAATTAAGAAGGTAAAAGGCTTTTGTTTTCTTAAAATTCAAAATGCATCAGTGCATAAGGCAAAACACAAAAGCATTCAGGTATATTTTTAATAATCAGATCTGAGCCACCAAATAGTTCCTAATTGATTATCATCTATGACGGTCCTCTAAAATAATCACATAAGGAGTCAGTATCACCATTCTCCTTATAAAAATGCTTGCATTGTCTTTCTTCACATACAGGAACCAGAGAATAATTTTAGTAATTTTTAACATGTACTGAGCTCTTACTAGGAATCATTACAGTGCTAGTTCTGGAAGTGTTAGCCAGAAAGAGACAGAAAAAGAAAAGCACTAAATTCTAAAATCTGTACGTCATAGCTGCTCCAGAATTTCTATGCAGCCATGGGTATTGAGCTCCATTTTCACAGAATTTATAAATCAAGAAAATGCCAATGGACCATATTAAATCATGATGAGAGGGTAAATAGCTAATTGAAGGCAGGTAGACCAATCTCCATGGTGTCTCTGATATCCTAGGAGAAGAATATCCCCAGCAAAAAAGAAGCTGTCCCTCTCTAGAATAGAAAATTAGGTTTTGTCTGGTGGAAGATTCTAGAAAATCAAGTTTCAAACAGTTGTATAGAAGATTTTTCAGAGGTGTAATATTTTCAGTGCATAGATATAGCAACAACCTGATCCCTTCCTTTAAAATATATATATATTTTAAAGCAACAACTTGATCCCTTTCATATATATATATATATAGAGAGAGAGAGAGAGAGAGAGAGAGAGAGAGAGAGAGAGAGAGAGAGCATGTAATTACACATAACTGGCCGGGTGCAGTGGCTCACGCCTGTAATCCCAGCACTTTGGGAGGCCGAGGTGGGTGGATCACGAGGCCAGGAGATTGAGACCATCCTGACTAACATGGTGAAACCCCATCTCTACTAAAAAATACAAAAAATTGGCCGGGCATGGTGGCAGGCACCTGTAGTCCCAGCTACTCAGGAGGCTGAGGCAGGAGAATGGCGTGAACCCGGGAGGTGGAGCTTGCAGTGAACCGAGATTGTGCCACTGCACTCTATCCTGAGAGACAGAGCGAGACTCCGTCTCAAAAATAAAAAAAAAAAAATTACACATAACCAACAGCTTAATTGTCCTTCAATGCAGTGTTTCTTAAATGATCTGTGGTTACAGAAAGAAAAAGAGAGAAAAGAGAAAAAAGTCTGCTTTTTTTGTTTATTAACTTCTGTTCTATTGCAGATAATAACAGTAAGTGGCTGAACTACATGTAACCCACCGTGTGGACTAACATCACTCAACCTGACCAGAGGTTAATGAATAAGAAGAGTCCACCGATCACTTGCTTGGATGTCACAGCACTGACAAATTACTGTAAAAGTTTCTAAATACTAATTCTTGATTTCTGTTCTTTTCTTAACCTAGACCATAACAAATAGTGCTGGTCCACAGATCATACTTCGGGTAGCACTGGTGGAAAAGCATATAGGTCCAGGCCGGGCACAGTGGCTCATGTCTATAATCCCAGCACTTTGGAAGGCTGAGACAGGAGAACCACTTGAGCTCAGGAGTTTGCAACCAACCTGCGCGACACGGTGAAACCGCATCTCTACAAAAAATTAGCCTGGTGTGGTGGTGCGCACCTGTAGACCCAGCTACTCAGGAGGCTGAAGCTTCAGGCTGGGAGGCAGAGATTACAGTGAGCGAGATTGAGCCACTGCACTCCAGCCTGGGCGACAGAGCAAAATTCTGTCTCAAAAATAAAATAAAATAATAAAATTGAATTAAAAGCATATAGGTCATGTCCAGCAGTGATCGAAAAATAGACAATTTAAACAAAAATGTCCCACTGCCCCTCTTTACTGAGTTTGGTAAGTATCTTGACATAGCAAAACAATCTGTTTCTGAACACTGTCACCATTTGCAACTACTTATCTTTCTGAGTTTTAACTTACTCAATATTACACAATTAAAATAGGATAAATTGGATATTGAGATTGAAAAATAATAATAGATCCAGACTCCTGCAAATACATTCTACAGAAAAAAATGTAAATTTCATTAGAAAATCCGTGACCCCAGTAGAGGTTCATAACATACAAAGGCCCTGAAACATCCTGCAGAAATAAGGTAGATGACCCTTTCAGGGGTCTGTGAGTTATTTAACCACAAAACCCATTCTTTACATTTTATGTAGGGACATGCTGATTTACATATTTTGAGAAATGCTGGAGAAGACCCTTATAAGTATCCCTTGTCATTTCTAATGCCTCATATTTCCTGAATCCTTGTATTGCTATTGCAGATTCCTTAACATTTTATTACACACACACAATCTCTCCCTAACATGCACTCTTTTTAAATGCATCCAAAATTTCTATTTTCTGCCTAGAAATAAAAGACATCTATTTTCAGTACTGAAATAAGGTCCTCCATTTTCAGTAATGATAATCAGAGCTTTGTTGGGAGCACAATTCCTCAGTTCTAAGACAACTAGCTATTGTGCTTATAAGTAACACAAGAAACCTGTTTCGAGATGTGGATGCTGGAGAATTGCCAAGACTCACAAACTAGCTGAAGGACTCAGTCTTACAGCCAGTGACCCAGAGAGCAGAGTTCAAATCTGTACCTCAGACAAAGTAGATGTTCATGCATCATTGACTCTTACTATCACCTGAGGATACTGAAAGCAACAATGTTAAATATATCATTGCAGAGGTTTTATAAAACAAGAGTGAACTTTCTACTTCCAAAGACCTATTTACCAACACTAAAGTCTCAAACCAAAATGGATGAGGCTCGTGTAATCCACCTGATCCTTTCTAGCCAGGTTTCTCAACTTGACAGCCCAGCTCACACTACCGAAAGCCCCCTGTTAAAAATGCAGCTTTCACACACACACAAAAAATGCAGCTTTCGTATGAAAAAATGTCCAACATCACTAATCATTTGAGAAATGCAAATCAAAACCACGAGTTACTATCTCACACCAGTCAGAATGACTACTATTAAAAAATCAAAAAGTAACAGACGCTGGCAAGGTTGCAGAGAAAAGGGAATGCTTATACACTGTTGATGGGGCTGGAATTTAGTTTAAGCCATTGTCAACAGCAGTGTGGCCATTCCTCAAAAAAACTTCAAACAGAATTACCATTCTACCCAGCAATCTCATTATTGGGTATGTGCCCAAAGGAATATAAATTTTTCTGCTCCCCACAGATATTAGGGCCAGAAAAAAATAAGAAAATAAGAAAATCATTCTGCTATAAAGACACGTGCACACGTATGGTCACTGCAGCACTATTCACAATAGCAAATACATGGAATCAACCTAAATGCCCATCAATGGTAGATTGGATAAAGAAAATGTGGTACATATACACCATAGAATACTATGCAGCCATCAACAAGAATGACACCTTGACCACTGCAGCAACATAGATTGAGCTGGAGGGCATTATCCTAAGAAAACTAATACAGGAACAGAAAACCAAATACCACATGCTCTCACTTGTAAGTGGTAGCTACACAACGAGAACATATGGACACAAAGGGGAACAACAGATACCAGGGCCTACTTGAGGGTGGAGGGTGAGAGGGGGAAGAGGATCAAAAACTACCTATCAGGTTACTATGCTTATTACCTGGGTGATAAAATAATCTATACACCAAACCCTCATGATGTGCAGTTTACCTATATAGCAAACCTGCACATATACCCCTGAACCCAAAATAAAAGTTTAAAAAATGCAGTTTTCCCCAGATTGTAGTGAAAATGGGACAAGTGTACAAATTACTAAAAAAAAAAAAAAAAAAAA
>NW_016809273.1:2524817-2528499 GCF_001698545.2 Rhinopithecus bieti
TGATCTTGGCTCACTGCAACCTCTGCCTTTTGGTTCAAACAATTCTCATGCCTCAGCCTCCTGAGGCCTGTAAGCTGAAATCACAGGCACCCACCACTATGCCCAGCTAATTTTTTGTATTTTTAGTAGAGACAGGGTTTCACCATGTTGGCCAGGCTGGTCTCAAACTCCTGACCTATTAAAACAGATGTAAATGAGCAATTTCCTGCGAAACTACATCTTGAAAATGACTTGAGAAGATATAGGAAACATAAATAGAATTATAGCATTTAAAAGATTAAATCACTTGTTGTATATAGACACAGAATCACCAGGCCAAAGCTGTTTAAAGGGTAAATTTTTCTAAATGTTACGGAATAAATAATCTTAATCTCATGCAAACTATTTCAGAGAATTGAAAAGGGCAGCAAGCTATCCAGTTCATTTTATTAGGCTACAACAACCTTACTCAAGAAGCAAGTAAAGAATGCATGAAAAAGAGAAAAGATCAGCTCATCTAAGCATTGGTATAAAAATAATTTTTTACAAAGAATTGAAAAACTAAACCCAACAGCATTAACCTGCTATCTCACACCATACACAAATATTCAAAATGGATCATAGATCTACATTATAAAACTTCTAGAAGAAAATAGGAGACAATCTTAGCAACCTTGGAATAGATCAAAGTTTTTAGATAGGTAAGACACAAAAGACATAAGGCATTAAAAAAAAATGACAAATCGAACTTCAAAATTAAACAATTTTGGTTTAAAGGACACCTTTTTTTGTTTGTTTGTTTTGTTTTGTTTTGTTTTGTTTTGAGATGGAGTCTTACTCTGTCTCCAGGCTTGAGTGCAGTGGCGCGATCTCAGCTCACTGCAACCTCTGCCTCCTCCTGGGTTCAAGTGATTCTCTTGCCTCGGCCTCCTGAGTAGCTGGGACTATAGGCACCCACCACCATGCACAGCTAATTTTTGTATTTTCAGTAGAGACAGCGTTTCACCATATTGGCCAGGATGGTCTCGATCTCTTGACCTCATGATCTGCCCGCCTTGGCCTCCCAAAGTGCTGGGATTACAAGCATGAGCCACCATGCCCAGCCAGGACACTATTTTTAGGAACAGAAAAGCAAGTCACAGACTAGAAAAAAATATTCCGAACACATAAAGAACTTGCAGCCTGTACCAGAATGTATATAAAGAAGGCTACAACTGGATAATAAGAAGACAAACAACCTTCTGAGCCAAATGGATGGTCTTTAAAAAAAAAAAAATTTTTTTAAGGAAAAAAAAGACAATCCAATGTTTAAAATGAGCAGAAACTTTGAATAAACACTTTACAAAAGAAGATATACAAATAGCCAATAAGCACATGAAAAGATGGAAAACAGCATTAGTCATTAGGAAAATGTGAATTAATATCATAATGAGATATCATTACACAAAAGAATGGCTAAAATTTAAAAGATAACCATACCAATGAAAGACAAGGATGTGGAGCAACTGGAATTATCATATATTATGATAGAAATATAAAATAGTACAACCACTTGAGAAAATAGTTTGGCAGTTTTTTTTAACACATTAAACACGACACGCACCTGCCGTATGATCCAGACATTCTACTCCTCAGCGTTCACCCAAGAAAAATGAAAACATATGTCCACAGAAAGATGTGTACATAAATATTCCTACAGTTTATTTTAATAGCCAAAACTGGAAACAATTCAAATGTCCATAAACAAATAAGTGGATAAGCAAATTGTGATAAATCTTCAAATGGAATACTGCTCAGGAATAAAAAGGAATGAAGAGTGGATTTAGCTATAGAAATGTATTATTGCAATGTACCATATTACCAATTAAAAGAAAGAAAAGAATTACGATCTTCAATTAATTCAGAAAAATAAACCACCTTCTAAAATTCAATATCCACTCAGGCATTAAAACTCAAGTAACAAACTAGGAAAAAGAAAGACATTGCTTTAATCTGATAAATAGTACCTTCAAACAAAAACCTGCAACAAACAGAATACGTAATGATGAAAAGTCAGAAGTGTTTCCTTTCAAATTAGAAACAAGGCAAGGTTGTTCAACCACTGCTTCTATTCAATATTGAACTCAAGGGCAAACAACTCAATGAAAATAAAAGCAAAACTATTAGATAGGAAAAAAATTAACTTATTACTCACGGGCAATGGCATTGTGCCCATAAAACTCCAGACTATTTTGTGGAAAACAGCCAGAACAAGGAAAAGAATTAGAAAGGTTGCTCAATATAAGATTAATGTTTTATTGTGTTCCATTACATCAACAATTAGAAAATTATAAAAGGAATCGTGTTGCTGCTCCCTCTACAATAAAAAGTGAACATGACAGTATAGTCAGGAGGCTATAATTTATGCATAAAAGTCAGATTTTTTTGCTGAGGACAACACCTTGGACCACTGAAGGGTTTGATGCAGAGGTCAACAGCCATATTTGAGTTTTTGGAAGTTTACTCTTGCTGCAGTGAATTGGCAAGAACAGACAAAGCCACAAACTCCATCTGAGCTATGAATACATTTTTCAAACATCCTAAAGGCAACTGCTATCAAAAAAATAACCAGCTTAAACTAACAGGATGAAAATTCTATTAACAAAAATCCAATTCTGCCTTTTGACTCAAAAAGGAATTTATACAAATATGAAACAGCAGCCTAATAACAATTGATGAAATAAAGACATGAAGAGTCCAGTGGATGATAAGTTTATGAGGGGCACGCAGTGGGTGACAGCTATTAGGACAGCTATTAGGAGATTATAAATTGCAAAAACAACCACCAGAAGAAAAAGGAAATCTGCTGGCCTCTCTAATAACCTTGTAGGCTCCTGTTTCCTGTTTTGAACACTTTTAGCCATGTTTTAAGAGGTGACTTTAGACATTAGCATCAGCAGAGCCCATAGTGGAGGGACAGATGGCCATAAATTGTCCTGATGCTTCTATGCATCAAAACCTGTATCCTCAAAGCATGATGTAGGCTGATTGGAAAAAAAGAAAGAAAGAGAGAAAGAAAGGAAGAAAGAAAGAAGGAAAGAAGGAAATAAAGGAAGGAAGGAAAGAAGGAAGAGAAGGAAGGAAGGAAGGAAGGAAGGAAGGAAGGAAGGAAGGAAGGAAGGAAGGAAGGAAAAGGGAAGGGAGGAAGGAAGGAAAAGGGAAGGGAAGGAAGGAAGAAAGAAGGAAAGGAAGGAAGGAAAGAAAGAAAGAGAGAAAGAAAGAAAGAGAGAGAGAAAGAAAGAAAGAAAGAAAGAAAGAAAGCAAGCAAGCAAGCAAGCAAGCAAGCAGGCAGGAAAGAAAGAAAGAAAGAAAGAAAGAAAGAAAGAAAGAAAGAAAGAAAGAAAGAAAGAAAGAAAGAAAGAAAGAAAGAAGAAAGAGAAAGAAAGAAAGAAAGAAGGAAAAGAAAAGAAAAGAAAAGAAAAGAAAGAAAGAAAGAAAGAAAGAAAGAAAGAAGGAAAGAAAGAAAGAAAGAAAGAAAGAAAGAAAGAAAGAAAGAAAGAAAAAAGAAAGAGAAAGAAAGAAAGAAAGAAGGAAAAGAAAAGAAAAGAAAAGAAAAGAAAGAAAGAAAGAAAGAAAGAAAGAAAGAAAGAAAGAAAGAAGGAAAGAAAGAAAGAAAGAAAGAAAGAAAGAAAGAAAGAAAGAAAGAAAGAAAGAAAGAAAGAAA
>NW_016809273.1:2528534-2538971 GCF_001698545.2 Rhinopithecus bieti
AAAGAAAAAAAAAAAGAAACAAAGAAAGAAAGAAAGAAAAAAGAAAGAAAGAAAGAAAAAAGAAAGAAAAAGAAAGAAAGAAAGAAGGAAAAGAAAAGAAAAGAAAAGAAAAGAAAGAAAGAAAGAAAGAAAGAAAGAAAGAAAGAAAGAAAGAAAGAAAGAAAGAAAAAAGAAGAAAAAGAAAGAAAGAAAGAAAGAAGGAAAAGAAAAGAAAAGAAAAAAAAAGAAAGAAAGAAAGAAAGAAAGAAAGAAAGAAAGAAAGAAAGAAAGAAAGAAAGAAAGAAAGAAAGAAAGAAAGAAAGAAAGAAAGAAAAGCAAGCCAGCCCTGGGCATGTTGGCTCATGCCTGTATAATCCCAGCACTTTGGGAGGCCGAGGCAGGAGGATGGCTTGAGCCCAGGAGTCCAAGAGCAACCTAGGCAGCAAAGTGAGACCGTGTGTCCACAAAAAAAAAAAAAAAAAAAAACAGAAAAAATTAACCAGGCATGGTGGCATGTACCTATAATTCCAGCTACTTGGGAGGGTGAGGCAGAAGGAAAACTTTGAGCTTAAGAAGTTGAAGCTGCAGTGAGCTCTGATCACGCCACTACACTCCAGCCTGGGTGACAAAGGCCCTAATTTAAAATTCAAACTTTAAAAAAAACAAAAACAAAAAAACCTATATCCCTTCCCCTTGCATCTGACAGGCTCTATGACTGCTCTGATCAATAGGATATAGCTGGCTCTGTGACAGTTTCTGGGCCCAGACTTTAAGATACTGGTGACCTTCACTTCTTTCATCTTGGAATACTGAAAAAGCCAAGCTAGCCACATGCAGAGGCCTCATGGAAGGACAGATACCCAGCCTGTCTCAAGCTATTCCAGGCTGTAGCTATTCTTTTTTTTTTTTTTTTTTTTTTTTTTTTTTTTGAGACGGAGTCTTGTTCTGTCGCCCAAGCTGCTGGTTCAAGAGATTCTCCTGTCTCAGTCTCCCCAGTAGCTGGGATTACAGATGCCTGCCACCACACCTGACTAAGTTTTGTATTTTTAGTAAAGATGGGGTTTCATCATGTTGCCCAGGCTGGTCTTGAACTCCTGACCTCAGGTGATCCACTTGCTTAGGCCTCCCAAAGTGCTGGGATTACAGGTGTGAGCCACCATACCCAGCCTTAAACAAATAACTCTGTGGAAAAACTTTAAGACTAAAGGAAGAAAAGATAAATGTTTGAGGTGCTGGATATCTCAGTGACCCTGATTTGATCATTACACATTGTAATCAGGCATCAGAATATCACATGTACCCCTAAAATATGTACAACAATTATATATCAATTTTTAAAAGTTAAGATTCATTAAATTCATTCAACCCAGAGGAAAAAAACAAACTGGTAGAGATGACCCTTCACTACCACCTTGATGCCTACTTTCTCACGTTTGGTAACTCACTACAGTCCAGAAACGGTGCTCATCATCCCACAGTATTCTCTCATTTATGCTTCATAAAACTCTGTGACATACGGTCTTATTCTTTTTTCACAGATGAAGAAACCAAGGCACAGGGACGTTAAGTAACCATCCCAAAGGAACAGCTAATAAATCCTGGACCCCTACACAGCTGCCTTGCTGCCTGGGCAGACTGAAGAATGCTTCTTACTCAGAGCAGTGATTTTGATTTTACTAAGAAGCTCCTGGGAAGCTCTGTTCCTTAGTTTCCACAAATGCTTTTATTTGATTTTCAGACAAATTACTAATTTGTGGTGTTATGAAGAGCAGAAAGGAGAATAGATTGAGAGTGATGTTCCTCTCATGTAGAGGTGGCAGTTTGTTTGGTAGGGGGAGCGGGGAGGAGGTCCAGGTACAGCTTGAGAAAAAAATAATGCCAACAGCCCTTCCCAGTCTTCTCCCCGCAAAGATAGGTTATTTCACAAATCAGACAAATGCCATATAGCAGAGTGCACCTCCTTGAAAACTGGAAAATAAATTGCATTGACCCAAGGAGAACAAGGTGTGATAAAGAAAGTTGATCATTATTGTTCTTCTCCATTAAAACAACAACAAAACTTTAAAAGAGCCTGTTCTAAAAATCAGATAAACAAAACACAACGTTGTTTTATTCAAGAGTCAGTTTATCTAATAAGGCAGCCTCTATATATCTATTCAAAAAGAAGTCAAAGTTCATTCAGCTTGGGTTTATCATCAAAATATTGATATTAAAATGTACTGAGATGGCAATCAACTGGGATGCCTGAGATATATATATATATATATTTACAGATCATCTCTCGATCTTGAATAGTTGCTTACACAGCTATGTATAGAGTTGTTTTCTGCAGGACTTTGGATGAAACAATCCTTCAAGGTGGTTTGGTGTCTTTCAAGTACACGGCTGTGTTTATACCCCATCCCAGATCAGACAAGCTTCACTAACCACAGAAGTTGGGATAAAAGCCAGATACATCCCACACATCCCTGTGGTCCTCCTGCCTTCTGGCAAACTCTAGGACCAGATTGGAAAACCTGTGCCCAGTTTGGAGGCCAAGTTTGGTGTGATCCGGGGATGATTTATATGGCTCTGGGTGGAGTCCACATGACATGTGCTACTTTGGCCAAGTTTAGCTTTGGAGCTTCTGACTCATTTGAAATAAAATGTACCAGGTGGGGACAGATGGGCTCCCCAACAGGGACCACAGGGGTTTCCTCCAAATCTTGTGGGACCCAAAAAGCACCGAATTTCTCACCTCCTTATTCAAAGGCCTAAAAAACAGGCAACACAGGTGGTGTCAGGGAGAAGGAGTTGGAAGTACGACGGCTTTCCAGGATTTGCCAAAAACAAAAATAAATTGCTTTTAATTTCTGAAAGGAGAAAGGCTGGATTGATTTTACAGGCTGTCCTCTAAACAGCAATTTACATGCTGAAACTGTAAAGCTGAGGGTAAAATATCCCTTCCTGGTGATTTGAAATCCGTTGATTAATCTCAAGTTGATGACCTTGTTCCCCTGCAACAATAGAACTTTAATTCATCTCACTCAGCCTGCCTCTAACTAGTTTTCAACAATCACTAAACAACCAGCAAGTAGTGGCTATCCGATGGATAGAATCCTTATTAATAAATACAAATTAAATGAGGCATATCAAAAGAACCTGATCCCAATACCAAAGTAAATAACGACTTTCTCTGCATTTAAGAGCAAAATACATCCCATTTGGAAAAATCTCAGGTACTCTAAAGCGCTGTTGTCCAATAGAAATAAAATGCAAGCCACAAATGTAAGCCATGTATGTAATTTTAAATTTCCAAAGGGCAACATTAAAACATAAAACAGGTTAAAATTAATTTTAAAATAAACTTGTATTTAACTCAATATATCCAAAATATTGTTATTTCAACATGCAATCAAGTAAAAAAAAAAGATGAGCTTTTATATTTTTACATACAAAAAAATGTTTTACATTTTTTTCCACAGTACATCTTTGAAATCCTGTGTGTGTTTTACCCTTACGAGCCCATCTCAATTTGGACTGTTTGCATTTTCAATGCTCTATAGATTTATGTGGCTACTGGCTACCATTATTGGACAGGGCAGCTTTACCATAATAGCCACGCTACATATATGTCAGTAAGCAAATTTTATAGTTAACTCAGATATAAGTGACCAGAATACAAAGAATGGTTTTGATCTTACAGAAATGGCAACACTTGGGAAGCAATACAGAAGCAGGCTATCAGGACTCTGAAAAGAGCCTTCCCCAAACTTCTTCACCATGTGCCTCAGTTTCTCCATCTATAAAATGATGATAAGAACTCTAAGTATCTCATATGGCTTAGTGGGTTTAAACAGTTCATACAAGTAGACTCTTTGGAACTGTGCCTGGAATATCATAATAATCAACAAATCTTAGCAAGAAGAGTCTGATGAGAAATACCTTGAAGGCAAGGACTATTTCTCATTCACCACAATAAGCCCCAGTACCTACCATAGTCCTATGACATTGAAAGTGATCAATGAGCATTTTCTTTTAAGATATTAAGAGCAGTAGAGACTATGATGTGCTTCCCATATTCTTCTTTGAGAAATAAAAGGAATTTTACCCAGGCTGCTAGGAGTGCTGCTATCAAATAGTCCTTAGCTACCATCTTCCTTTGGGGATTGCCCCAGCTAAACAGCAATGCCTTGCTAACGTCAAACTCCTTTTCCAAGGTGGTTTTCTTATAACACAATGACTGTCGGGCACACTATCTGCCCCTCAGGGAAGAGAGTTCTGAAAGGCCATTCCGGCTCCAGAGTTCCTCGTCCTTGTGTATATATATCCTTGGGCATGCACCATACTCCACTTCTCCCTCTACACCATCCTGTTTTCTTCCCCTCCCTTCCACTGGTGCCAATCCCAAACGCACTTCCCAGTAAACATCCTGTATGTGAATACACAACCCAGAGAATGCCAACTGCAATGAAAAGAAACAAGAACTGCCTATTGAAAGAATAGTTAACACCATGAATAAATAATATTTACCAATGTTTTCTTAACAATTTCTATTAACCAGGTCAGTACAAATATTGCCAGTATACCACACAGTACAGATTGTCTCCTTGAGTCTTCCCACCAGGACTACATTGTTTTTTCAAGATACACAACCAAGCGGTGACAGAAGAAATGAGAACAGCTGGGAGCATTGATACTGTTTTTTAAGAAATCTTCTTTCTTCTTTGGGTTATCCAAGACCCACACGCTACAACCAGGCACATGCCAGAGTGAGCCTAAACCACTGGGTTCTCTCGCACCTCGGACTTTCAAATTCTTAAATTTGCCCTTTACTTAAAAAAGTCAATGATTTCACCAAGAAAGTTTGATTAGTTTCTTTTACTTTCTGTAATGAAGTGCCATCCTTTTTACACTTGAAAGGATCTTTGTAATAATGCAACATTGATCTTTTGAATACAGATGAGCTAACCTAGATAATAGGATTTAGAATGTGAAAGGTTGGACTTGCAATGATATTTAAGGCTCCAGTGCCATCAAGAGGAATTACAGCACAAAACATCTGTTTCCTGAGACATTGTCTGATGCCTCATAAATAAATGTAGGATCATGTTTCCTCCTGCACATAGTTTTTATTTGTCTCAACATCTTAAAAGAAGTCAATATGCTGTGTCCTCAGATGTCAATCACCCAGTACAAAAGAGAGAGAGTGGAAAAGAGAGAGATTTAACTCTGAGATCTGTCTTCTTTAGTCTGCAGCCTTAAGCCTCTAGGTCTAGAACTGGGATTCAAATCTGACACTAGAAAACAGTTCTAATAAAACTTTAGCAAAAATGGAAAGACAATTATTCAAAGACTATTTTGCATCAAGTTCTGTTAGGGGCTGGGGATACAAAAATGAATTGCGGGGGGCACAGTGGCTCACGCCTGTAATCCCAGCACTTTGGGAGGCCAAGGTGGGTGGATCACGAGGTCGGGAGATCAAGACCATCCTGGCTAACACAGTGAAACTCCGTCTCTACTAAAATTACAAAAAATTAGCTGGGCGCGGTGGCAGGTGCCTGTAGGAAGGCTGAGGAAGGAGAATGGCGTGAACCCGGGAGGCGGAGCTTGCAGTGAGCCGAGACTGCGCCACTGCACTCCAGCCTGGGCGACAGAGTGAGACTCCATCTCGAAAAGAAAAAAGTGAATTGAACACAATTCAAGCCTTGAAGAACTGACAAGAGGAGACAGGAGAATAAAGTTTTGGAAAGTGAAGTGGATTCTCCAGAAGCCATATGGGAAGGTGCCATTTTTCCATCTCCCCATACTTTAGAAAAAAACAGAGACTTTGTGGTGGTCCCATATTCCAAGACAGGCTGAGCAGACACTTCTTTATGTGAAGCCACACACACGGTGGGTAGCTCTTGTTCAGTCAGGGCCAATTCCCTGTCACCTGTGTGAGGACCAATAATACATTTAACAATAGAGCAAAGTAAAAAAGAACTATCACAAAAATCTCAATTCAATGACAACTGCAGGAGGACCCATGCTACTATTCTCTCTACTAATGGGTATTTATGAAATTATCCATAATTTTGAGAAAAAAAAAAAAGTCCAAATCTAGCTTGGGACACTATAACTAAGTCACATGCAGCAACACGTGCTAAGTATGAGATACCAAGTACAAAATATTTAGAAACTGGAGGGCTCAGTGTGGGCTAAACTGATCAAAGAAGCCTTTGAGACTTAGGTAATATAACAACTGATAGTTATTGCTCTCTTGTTCTGTGCCACATGTTATTAGAAGCACATCACATGCACTTTGTCATTTAATCCTTATAAGGACTGTATGAGTGAGTTACCCCTATTAACAGATGAGAAAGCTGAGGTCCAAAGTGAAGTAACATACTCCAGAGTTTACAATTATGAGATGGTGGAACTGGAATTGGAACTGTTTGGCCCAAGAGCCTAAACTCTTCAACAACTAAACCAAACCAAATACTTGACAAAGAGCTAGGATGGAGCAGAAAGGCATAGACCCAATAATGAAGATTCAGATACTGAGACAGGCCACTAGGAAAGGTAAATTGAGAGAGCACAGGTTAAGCCATGTCATGAAAGGAAACTAGCAATACAGAGTCCAGTTTGGGGTCTGGGTAGGATGCCAGACCTTGGAATGACAAATCGGGCCAAAGGAATTAGAAAATGTACAGGAGCCCAAAGCGGGAATGCACTTACTGGAATGCCTTACAAGACAGACTTTTGGTTACTAGGCAAGCCGGAAAGAGCATAGTTATAGATGCAAACTATAAATTATCAGAAGTATCATCAGAGCTAATTGATGCCCTCATCATACCCTGCCTAGGAATAGAATTAGTCCTCAAGTCTGGCCTTAGGCCATTACTTAGGAATTTAGTAACCATAACTATAGTAGAGCTGTATCCTCCAAAACACATAGTATGGCATTGTAGCCCCATGAAATATTTTAAAAGAAAAGAAAAAAGGATGGGAGGAGGAAGAAAGAGAAGGAGAAAGGGAGGAAGAAAGAATAGAAGAGGGAGGGAGGAAGAGGGAGTTTTAAATTCCTAGGTTTAAATTGTTTGAGAAACCCTGCATGCAATCGCATCTTTTGAGGAACTTATAATACACATTAGCATAAAACTCCATTTAAAAAACCCAACCATTCTACAAGCTTATTTGACCACTGAACTCCACAAGGCACACTCTAGAAACAAATAGTTTAGAGAAATGCAGGGGCAGAGAACCACACCAACTTTTGCAGAAAAAAAGAAGGAAGGGTATCACAGAAAGTGCAGACGGCCTGAAAAAAAGGCATGAAAAGGCACGAAGAATAAACTAGGAATTATGGTGGAGAAGAGGTGAAGATTCAGTTGGAAAAACACTGGGGTCAGATTACAAAGGAATTGGAAAACCTGAATAGACAGAAAGAGGGGAGGTTCCTGAACTGAGCCATCATAACATAAGCAGCAAAGATGGAATGCCCTATATCTAAGAGCTGGAGATCCGCATTGAGATTAAATCTAAAGGAGGGTGGGCTCCAAGGGTTGGGGAGGTGGGCTGTAGTTTTCAATCAATTGAAGTGTATGCAGTGAAAAGTGCAGGCTTTAAAATCAAACATTTCTGTTTGAATGTCAGCATTGTCATTTGCCCCCTGTGTAACCTTGAGGAAGTGCTTAACCTCTCTCTCCATCCCCTTTTCAGCAATGGAAAACTACGTCTTAAAGAGAGTATGTGATTTTCTCAACATCTCAGCTAGAAAGCATCACAGCCAGGATTCAAAACCTAATGCAGCTGCCCCCAGAACCGTTGGCTTTGACCACGGTTCTACCTTATCTGAGATTTTTTTTGCTTTCAGCTCCTCAAGGGCAAGAGAGCCAGTCACTTACCCAAACTCCATATTCTCTGCCTGGTACCACTGGGCCTGTTCTCCCATTAATCAGCTGAAAGCACCATCTTACTCACTTCCCCCACAGGGAAGATTTTATTGGAATATAAAGTTACATAAGATCTGAGCTATTGTTTTGAAAAATTCACCAAACTTCACCTTTAGGTAACATATTTTTATCCCAGACTCTAGCTATTACAGTGGTTATCATATTTTAAGCTAACAGATACACCCAATTCAGGTATAACATTGGACACAGTTCAGGTGATAGAGCCAGCTACCACCACTCAGAGATATTTTGGTGACTTCTATTCTTTGAGCAGCGTGGTTTAGCACTTTTGGGCACTGGGAAATTACCCAAGGCCAGCACCTGCCAATTTCCTTTTTGAGTCACCTCACTCTGCGCGTGATGCTCAGCTCTGGGGCTCACTAGATCCGAGGGCTTCCCCCGCACCCATCTCTCCGTTTCCCAAATTTGAATCTCAGGATGCCTGGGGTGAGCAACCCTGGCTCCTTAGCGGCTGGAGAACCGGTTCCGCACTGGAGCCGCAGCCACCGGCTTATCCCGGACGGGCCGCGCTGCGGGTCATGGTAGTGAAAGGCCCGCAGGCAGCACCTCTGGAGGTGAGTGTGGGAAGAAAGCCCGACTGAGCCTGGGCTTTGACTTGTAAACAGAGGCTTTGAAAGAGCAAAGTTGTGAGTTTGTCTCCACTAAAGCAAACTTCCTCTGCTGTTTGCTTTGGGCGTTTAGCCGACGTATCTGCAGAACAAGAATGGATTTCCTGTCGGTTCCTGCAGCCTCCTCCAGCTACGTGCAGCTCAGCTGCCACCGCGAGGCTGCAGAGTGGGCATGGAGACGCGTCTGGGTCAGAGCCCACGATCCAAAGGGTTTTCCCCTCCCGCCCTCCTTCTTTAACCCTTTCTTTCTCCCAGCGTAGTCAGGCAGTGTATCTGTAACTTGCCAGACGAGGGATGGTTAGAAGTCTCCGAGGAGCATCAGCCTTAAAACCCACTGCTTCCAAAATAAAGGTAAGGAAAAGTCAGGGCGTGGTCGACCTCTGGATGCGTGCCCGGTATGGCGCTAAGCAGTGTACCCATATAGGACAGTGACTACCTCGCAGGTTGTTGTAAGATTAAATGAGGTTATCCCCATTGAACCATCAGGATAAAAGATTACCGGACTCTCAAATGTCCTTGGGGTTTAACCAAGGACAACCCCAGGCCAGCCCACTTTTAAAGACGAAGCTCTCCCAGGTGCTGAAAATCGAATGCCCGCAAGGCCAGGCAATTTCTCTAAGTGCTACAGCAGGCAGGTCTACATTTAGGATCTTTTTTTTTTTTTCTTGAGACATGTGGCTCTCCTACTATACCTTTCTATTTTTTTCTCCTTCGAGACGGGCATGGGTATTAAATTCTCATTTTCCTTTTTATTGTAACGAAAACAGTACAAACGTGATTACAAAGGGCACCTCCCTTAGTGTCAGGAAAACAAAAGGGAAGATCTGTGTGTGCAGTGACTGCATAAAGCCACAAAGAAGGTGGCTCTGCTGATTGTCACCAGGGGCTGTTCCGGCTAGAAATACCATGCTGTCCGATGTTTCAAGAAAAGCAAGAAACCTAGATTTTTAATGAGAATTTTTTGCACTTAAGTGTTGAAAAGTAATTTTTTTAAAATGGACAGGCCAGTATTACACAGCAAACCAAATATTCCCATAGAAAAGATGCTAATACCGTCTGCCTTTGGGTGTAACCCCTGCATTACTCTACCTTAGGAAGAGTGAGCTGGTTAGCTCTGAGTGAAGACCTCCAGAACCCAGAGAGACTGGGGGACATTAGGAACCCAGCAGGACTAAGCCCATCTGTGAAAGGAACACTTCAGAGTTTCTGTGACCACGGAGTAAGTAAGGTCACACAAGATATCCTCAGAGAAAGCTGGCTGTAGTCTCCCTACTTAATAGGCGTGGAGAAACATTAATCACAAAGATAATCCAATAGGAACAACAGAATCAGAATCATATCGAAAGGCTATTGGAGGGTTTGCAGGGAAAGACAGGTTTATGTATTATCTTTGTGACATTTTCAGTGAAATGCAAAATCAACAGAGCATCTTCTGCCAGGGTCACTGTGGTAATGAATGCTGACCTCAGCTTGTTAGCACACCAATCCCTCAAAACAGCAAAAAAGAGAATAAATCAACTGCCTTTGCTACCGTTATCAGCATAAACAAAGAGATAAAAATACAGTATAAAATTTTAACTGTCTTTCCCCATTCTACCTGCAAATGCGAAATTCCCCTGTGCTTCAATAAAGGAAAAATACATCCAATGAAGTCTAACAAATGTGCCATCTGTTCAGAAAGCAGCAGGCGAGCATCTTTTACACGTGACACCATTGCCCTCGTGTGGTCTAAAACAATAATGCAGCTGTTTTCTCAAGGAGGCTTGAAAGGTTATGATTAAAAAATGTAGTTTTCATAACTATAAATCATTTACGACATTGAACAATATATGAAAAAAACTTACACTTTAAAGAACACAAAATTGGGCTTATTGTGCTGACTGTAAACATAAATTAAAACAATAAAATAAAGA
>NW_016809273.1:2539477-2544380 GCF_001698545.2 Rhinopithecus bieti
TTTTTTTTTTTTTTTTTGTTTTGTAGTTTTTTAGTAGAGACGGAGTTTCACCGTGTTAGCCAGGATGGTCTCGATCTCCTGACCTCGTGATCCGCCCGTCTCAGCCTCCCAAAGTGCTGGGATTACAGGCTTGAGCCACCGCGCCCGGCCAACAAATACCACTTATAATAAAACCTCTGCTCAAATCAGATTCCGATATGAGTTTCATTCCACACTGAATTATATTATAGAAAGAAGAAGAAATCAAGTGGGAAAAATGTCATTAAAATAGCTGAATAGCAAGGAGGTGCAACTCTCTGACCTAATGATGACATTGGACACTTCTCTGCCACAGGGTCCATACCTGGCTTTTCATCTCACTGCCTTCCTGCGGGGTTGCTGCAAGGGAGACTGGCGGGAGGAGACCTGTTGCTTCTCACATTCATTTGTAGGCTCCACACCATCAGCTGGTACCTCTGCACCATTCAAGTTCAAGATAACCCAGAGGTCATTTCTGATTAGTCATCCTCTCACAGGGTAGGAGGAATTCAAAACTTGGACAGAGAGTAGAAAGGAAAACGTCCCCAGGATGGTGAACCAGAGTGGAAACAATGGTACACCTAAAACTACATAAATCATACCTTTATTTCCTTTTCCCATTTCCTGACTATACGGTGACTCAACCAATAAACAATGATTTTCAGTGGAGTATGTACACATGTCAAACAAGATGCCAGGCACACTCAAGATAGAAAACCCTCTGATCCAACTTATCTGTAAAACGGAAATGATGCCATCTATTTAATCCTTACCATCACCTTAGGGAGAATTGAGGTGCACTGGGACTCTTTCTTCCCCTTGGGAATTAAAGTCTCTCCAAGATTGAACAAAGCCTGTAGGTTTTTAACATAACATTCTGGTTTAAATTGAGGTGCAAGAGCTAGATTTAAATTTCATGCATGTGATTGTTTAAGCGATAATCTGAAAGCATAGTGGGTAACTTGAGCTCATATAACCCAGCACTTGAATGCCTAGTTGTTCCCAGTAAGTGTCAAAACCAGGCCAGTTGGTAACAAAATAAAAGACCCTTAAGCTTTTATTTTGGGAGCCTGACATAGCTGCCAAGTCTACACAGCTGCAATCAGTGTTAGAAAATGCTGTCTGAATGGCTGGTGCTAACCAGCTGGACCCAGAGCATCTGAGGGCTGCAGACTGCTGTGACAAGGCCCAGCCCCAACTCCTAGCAATGTGCCAGCCTTTGCCAAAAAATCAACTGGCAATCCCTACTACTCAACTGGTTAGCAGAGGGCAAAATTGCTGGTCCACTTTTCTGTGTAAGGATTCACATCATAGGTAGATATTTGGAAAGAGGGGACAGGAAAGTGTCCTGGAGAACAGGCCTTGGCTTCAGACACAGCCAAGTTGAAGCCCCCACCTCTGCCACTTATTACTTGTGTGATCTCAGCAAGTTAATCCACGTTTGAGATTAGACCTTCATCTGTAAAGTGGGGCTAACAGTCCCTCGCTCTTCAAGTTGGTGAGAGGACGCTTGGCAAGATCTTAGCATAGTTCCTGGCAATCATTCACGTTAAAGAACGCTGAGAGAGCTGACACTGTAAATAAACAAAACTACATTTGAAGGCCAAGTCCATTTTAGCTTCAAGTGAACAAAAGTATCAAAGCAGAAGATCTTCACTTGTGATTTATTTTGCTTTTATTTATTTATTCGTTGAAACAAGGCCTCACTCCATTGCGCAGGCTGAAGTGCAGTGGCACAATCACAGCTCACTCCATCTCCCCCATTCAGGCAATCCTCCTACCTCAGCCCTCCCAGTAGCTGGGACCACAGATGTGAGCCGCCACTTCTGGCTAGTTTTTTAATTATTTGTAAAGACATGTTCTCTCTATGTTGCCAGGCTGTGCAAGTAATTTAGACTTAGAGACTATGAGGGAGGCACACTCTCCATCATAAAGTTCAAGAGCAGGACTGGGAGTCAGAGAGCCTGACCAACATGACCTGCAGCCATTTGTCGAACATTTACTTTCTCCCTTGTACCCTGTCAGGGGCCACTATCGATCATTTCTTTTCCTTCTGAGCCATCCCAGCAGCTGGGCTGACAAGGGTGAATGGCGAAGTGATGACTCCTAACTGGAAGGTTTTCACACTGTCACGTTTCTCTGGCAGTTGCTACAGTCTTTTCACACCAGGGTGACCAGCACTGCCCTGGAGCATTTCAAATGTGGTCCCCCTAGTACCGCTGGAAAGCAAGACCATGACCTTCTTCATTTCTTCACTGTCAAGAACTGGGCAGAGGGGTTAAGCTTCCAGTCCCAAGTCTCTCTTCAACCTCATGTCCTTTCTCTACTTTGTATTCCAAGCCCTTTTGTAGACCTATTCCCTACAGGAATCTTGGCCCTTGATCCCTCATCGCCTTTTTTGTGAGCTTCAGTCCCAACTGCTTTGTACAGCTCCACTCTCCCTTTCAATCATTCCACCTCCACATTTTTTTTTTTTTTTTTTTTGCCAGTGAAATATCACCCCTTTGACCTGCCTTGTCTGTATTTTTTTCCTCAATAAAATTAAAATTGGTTAAGGCCTCAGTTTCAAGCTGGAGTTCTTCTTTAGACAGCTTTATTGTGATATAATTTATATACCATAAAATTTGTTTTTAAGTGTACAATTGAATGAATTATAGTATAATTATAGAGAATAATCATCACAGCAATCTAATTTTAGAATATTTCTATCAACTAAAAAGAAACTTCATGCCAATCACAGTCACTCCATATTCCCGCCCCCAGATTTTTGAACAGTTCATATAAATGAAATCATAAACCATGCGTATGTTTGTGTCTGGTCAAATTGAGTTTTTTTAATGTATCCGGGTACCTTGGACAGCATCAGACCACATACCCTTCTGCTCCTGTTCCCTGGCCTGTGAGAGAAGATGTCTTCATTTCTCGACAATTCTTTGAGCATACTCTATGTAAAGGCTGCTAGGCTTAGCCTGGGTACACAGTGATCAGCACTAGACATAGTTTCTGTCTTCACAAAATTACACAAATATTTATTGCACCCAAATAAATTTAAAGTTATCAATGTTATATGCTCTAAAAAGAGACACAAAATTTTTTATTTTAATCTGAGCTTATTTAATACAGCTTACAATAAATGCCTATTACCAAGAGAGTTAGCATCTTGAAAAACATAGACTTTCTGGTCAATATGGAAATTGTGTTTTCCTAAAAGTAAAGCATGGAATTCAGTGCAACTCATATCAAAATCTCAGCTGCCTTTTTTGCAGATATTGACAAGCTGATCCTAGAATTCATATGGAAATGCAAGGCACTCCAAATAGCCAAAACACTTTGAAAAAGAACAAAGTGTAGCACTCAGACTTCTCAATTTTAAAACTTACTACAAAGTTACACTAAAGCAAGACTGTATGGTGCTAGCATAAAGACAGGGATATATGTCAATGGAATAGAATTTAGAGCTCAGAAATCCATTTACTTTCAACAAGCGTGCCAAGGTCATTCCATGGGAAAAGAATAGTCTTTTCAACAAATAATACTGAGACAACTGTATATCCACATGCAAAAATTAACTCAAACTCTATCGAAGTCCTAAATTTGAGAGTTAAAATTGTAAAACACAAGAAAGCAGATATAAATCTTTATGCTTGGATTAGGCAATGGATTCTGAGCTGTGACACCAAACACACAAACAACAAAAGAAAATAAACAGATAAATTAGGCTTCATTATAATTTAAAACTTTTGTGCATCAAAGAACATTATCAAGAAAGTGAAAAGACAACCTACAGAATGTTAGAATATATTTTAAATTATATATCTGAGGAGGATCTGGTATCTAAAATACATAAAGAACTCTTACAACTCAAGAACATAAAGACAAACAACTCAATTAAAAAAGGAGCAATAATAACATGATGAGATCCCATATCTACAAAATATTTTAAAATTAGCCAGGCATAGTGGCACATACCTGTAGTCCTAACTACTTGGGAGGCTGAGTGGGGAGGATTATTTGAGTCAGAGAGGTCAAAGTTGCAGTGAGCCATGATTACACCACAGCACTCCAGCCTGGGCCACAAAGCAAAGGCCTGTTGCAGAAAAAAAAAAAAGAGTAAAAGACTTAAATAGACACATTTCTCCAAATAATATACACAAATGGTCAACAAACCCATGAAAAGATGCCAGGGTTACTAATAATGTATCATTTCATTTTATTTATTTATTAGAAAGAAATCCTAATGAGTTATCACTTCACATGCATGAGGATGGCAGTGATCACAAAGACAGACACAAAGAAGTCTTGGTGAGGATGCACAGAATTGGAACCTTCATATGTTGCTGCTAGGAATGGAAAAGGGTGCAGTTGCTGTGCAAAACAGTTTAGTAGTTTCTGAAAATGTTAAACATAGAGCTACTGTATGACCCAGCAATTCCACTGCTTAGTAGATAATAAATAGAATTGAAAACATGTGGTCACACAAAATTTTGTATATAAAAGTTTATAAAAGCATTATTCATAACAGCCAACGTGGAGAAACAACCCAATTGTCCATCAGCAGGTAAATGGATAAAGAAAATGCTGTATGCCCATATAATGGAATATTATTCAGCCATAAAAAGTAATAAAGTACGGCCGGGCGCGGTGGCTCAAGCCTGTAATCCCAGCACTTTGGGAGGCCGAGACGGGCGGATCACGAGGTCAGGAGATCAAGACCATCCTGGCTAACATGGTGAAACCCCGTCTCTACTAAAAATACAAAAAACTAGCCGGGCGACCTGGCGGGCGCCTGTAGTCCCAGCTACTCGGGAGGCTGAGGCAGGAGAATGGCGTGAACCCGGGAGGCGGAGCTTGCAGTGAGCTGAGATCCGGCCACTGCACTCCAGCC
>NW_016809273.1:2548381-2557166 GCF_001698545.2 Rhinopithecus bieti
CGTCTCAAAAAAAAAAAAAAAAAAAAAAAGTAATAAAGTACCAGCCAGGCATGGTGGCTCATGCCTGTAATCCCAGCACTTTGGGAGACCAAGGCAGGTGGATCACCTGAGGTCAAGACCAGCCTGGCCAACATGGCAAAACCCCATCTCTACTAAAAATACAAAAAATAGCCAGGCGAGGTGGTGGGTGCCTGTAATCCCAGCTACTCGGGAGGCTGAGACAGAATTACTTGAACCCAGGAGGTGGAGGTAGCAGTAAGCTGAGATCATGCACCATTGCACTCTAGCCTGGGCAATAGAGTGAGACTCTGTCCAAAAATAAAAAGTAATAAAGTACCTACACATGCCTTAAAAACAATTTTTTAAGCAAAAGAAGACCACATATTATATGATTCAATTTGTGTAAAATGTCCAAAATAGATAAATCTACACATACAGAAAGTAGGTTAGTGATTGCCTAAGGCCAGAGGGTAGGCAGTGTAGGAGGATAGGAGGTGATAGCTAAAGGACGTGGAATTTCTCTTTGGGCTGAGGAAAATATTCTGGAGTGAGATAGTGGTTGTAACTGCACAACTTTGTGACTATACTAAAAAACCACAGGATTGCATACTTTAAAAGGGTATGTGAATCATATCTCAACAAAGTAAGATTTAGTCACCACAGACCCAGTTCAAACAATGCAGAAGTACATAAAGAGTGAGAGCAGGTGTCTGTATCTCTTTCCCTGATACAACTATGCTTAAACTCTTGTCTCCCGACTTCAAAGCTACTCTTCCTTATTCTTCTTTGTGATGCTTCCACTGGGACTTCACACCTCACATTTCTTTTTTGAGTTTTTTTTCCCAACTTTTATTTTAGGTTCAGGGGGTTCATGTGCAGGTTTGTTACATGGGTAAATTGTGTGTTGCTAGACTTTGGTGTGTCAATGATTTCATCACCCAGGTAGTAAGCATAGTACCTGATAGATGATAGTTTTTCAGTCTTCAGGCTCCTGTTACCCTTCATCCTCAAGTAAGCTCCGGTGTCTATTGCTCCCCTCTTTGTGTCCATTATACCTCCCATTTCTGACTATAGGGAAATTGGAGGACAGGAAGGGAAAGGAATATTTCACCTGCAGTTTGTTTGCTGTTTTGTGTCAGTGTCACCCCAGCAATAGTACTGAGGAGTGCAGTTAGTTTCACTTCCAGCCTCCAGGTTTTTTAAGCACTCCCAGAACTATTTCTGTGGAGCTCCTTCGAAAGGTACCAGCCAAAACTAGGCAATGCTCTCTCCTCAGAGGGCTGAGCCCTCCTCTGAGGCACTGATGACTCCTGGCCCCATCTTTTGTCTCTCGTTCTTAGATGAAGTAGCTGTGTGCCACAGTTACTGTCTCTGTGATACCTCAGCATTCCCTTCTAGCTTTTTCAGCAATCTAACCTTGTAAGCATTTCTCTATGTTAGATTCCTCACACTGAGATTTTTATATGGTTTCTTTTTGCTTAATTGCATCCTGACTGATAAAGCCCATCTCACACACACACACATACACACACACTCCCTCACACCAAATTTTCTTCTTTTTAAATTCATATTGAAATATTACCTACCATTTTTCTTTATCTAATGGGATGCTATGTTATAACATAACCTCTTTATATTGTAAGCTTCTTTATCATTGTACTTCCATATAATTTTAAATGTAGTTAATATATCCTTTTTATCGTAATTGGATCCATTCTATCTTCTCACGTGAGGTGGTTCATTGCTCTAAATTTGTCTAAAGTATATTGGTCTTTTGAGGAACTTTAATTGCATTGAATTCTAATTAAATTCATTTATTTATTGAGCACCTACTCTGTGAAAACATTAAACTGAGCATTTGGGGGATACAATGATAAGTTAGACACCGTCTTGTTCTAGAGGAGCTTGAATTTAGTGAGGAGAGATGAAATATAGCGAAGAGGATACAACTGGATTTTCCAAGATAGTTATAATTTTAAGTCATCTGTCCTTTTCCCTCAGATACACTAATTCTCATACTCAAGTTTTCGTTTTTGAAGACAAAGTGGCAATAATCACAAATCTCCATCCAGTTGCTACTATGCAAGTCTTTATCCTGCTGCTCATTGGCCCCATGAAAAGAAGGATTCTATTCAGAGTTCATAATAGTTTTGAGATAGGAAGAATTTCTGACAATACATCTAAGTTTAATTCTCTTCCAGGTATAATGGTCACAGTTCCAAGGAGATATAAAATTTATCAAATTGAAGAACAAATAGTAAAGTAATTATACCCAGTATTATACTGGCATTCAGAGAATGACCTCAACCAAACTCAACTTTGACCTTATTGGAACTTAGATAGACACTCACTGGAGCACCAAAAGGCATTTTCTTAGACATCCTAACAAGGTGATTTTCCTTAGCATATATTTTACTCAAGGGAGATATACGAACCCTACATTTCATTTACAACTGTGCCCAGGGGCCCAGAATAATTTATTAATGAAATTTCCTTTAAATAAGGAAATGTCTTATTTCCTTCGTAAGTCCATAATATATTCAAAAGGGAAAGAAAGGAAAGACAAGATAAACAAATAAATTCAGTGGACATCCCTGAAGTTTGCTGGAGCACCAACTTATTACTTTGAAATTTTATAATAAAAAGAAAAAAAAAACAGTCAGCATATACTATGCCTATCTAGGGTAAATAAACTTCAAGGCAACGAAAATAACCTTAGTGAAGGATAGAAAACATTTATATTCAGAGGAGTTCCAGGTAATAAATGGAGAAAAGAAATTGATAGAATACAAAAATCACTATTTCTCAACTTTCAATAAAATAACCAAAACAGGTAATGGTCACTGTATTTGTTTCCTGGGACTGCTATAACAAACCAACACAAACTGAGTGGCTCAAAACAACACAGATGCATTCTGTCATAGCTCTGAAGGCTGGAAGTCCAAAATCAAGGTGTCAGCAGGGCTGTGCTCCTTCTGAGACTCTAGATACAATCCTGTCTTGTCTCTCTCTCACCTCTGTCAATGGTCCCATCTATCCTTGGTATTCCTCGGTTTTTATCGGTGTCATCCCAGCCCTGCCTCTGTCATCATGTGATCCTCTCCCCACGTGTTTCCATCTCCATGTGGTGTTTCCCTCTTCTTATTAGGATGCCAGTTATATTAGATTTAGGCCCACCATAATGACCTCATCTTAACTTGATTTATCTGCAACGATCTTATTTCTAAATAAAATTACATTCTCATTTACCAGGGTTTAGAATTTCAACCTGTCTATTTGGAGGGGACACAATTCAACTCATAACAATCATCCAGTCATCAAGAGATGATAAAAAAATTAAATAAACTGTTGATGGGAAACTTTACACTCAAAGGATAAGAACATTACCACCTGAATCCTGATTGATATTACTATTACAAAAAGCTTAACAGTGAAACATTACATATTACAAGATGTGATGAAACATAAACTACATGGAATCCTATAATATATTTTCTCTAAAAACAGAAAAATGAAATTACGCAGAAACTAATGTGCCTTTAGTTCTACCTTCTTACTTATAGAGACTACTGGAACTAAAAGAACAAGTCAGTCCTCACCTTGAGGAAGCACTGACCAAGTTTAGAATGCAGGACTTTTCTATGGGATAATTACCTTGTTTCTTCAATAAGCAAATACACAGAGGGAAAAAAGGAAGAGAGAGTGATCCGGGGGGAAAAAGCTGAAAGAAAATTGAGATTTCAGAATCAGAAAACAATAAATAGATCACATCTGGAAACCAAGTCAATAAACAAAGCAATTATTTGGGAAAAAGAAGCATAATGATGAAAACTATTGACGTATATATTGAATATTAGATAATACAAAGAACATGTTAATTCTTTTTTTTTTTTTTTTTTTTTTGAGATGGAGTCTCACTCTTGTTGCCCAGACTGGATTGCAATGGCACGACCTCAGCTCACTGCAACCTCCTCCTCCTGGGTTCAAGCAATTCTCCTGCCTCAGCCTCCCAAGTAGCTGGAATTACAGGTACCCGCCACCACACCCAACTAACTTTTTGTATTTTCAGTAGAGACGGGGTTTCACCATGTTGGCTTGGCTGGTCTCGAACTCCTGACGTCAGGTGATCCACCCACCTCAGCCTCCCAAAGTGTTGGGATTACAGGCGTGAGCCACCACGCCCAGCTAGAACATGTTAATTCTTCAAAGTCTTACTATGAAAGAAAGTCCCTTTTTTGAGATCCTGAAGTATTTAGTGATTCGCTGACAGGACATATAATATTGACTTTAAAATGCCCCATATGATGGGCACTCATTACTGCATGAGCGAATGAATGAGTGAATAAATTCACCAGGACTGCCATGCCCCTCACCTGTGGATTGGATCACTCTACTTTGAATGTCAAAAGGCCACTTCCAGGTGACACCTACAGATTCCCTCTTACAAAAATCAGCACCTCAGAAATAGGCTCAATTCCTGAAAGTGTCACAACTCTTTGACCATTTTGTGTCCACATCTTAAACTGGCAGGAGGATGAACAGGAGGTAAAGGGCAGCCATTTCCCAAGCACCTGCTTCATGGCAGCCATCATGATGGTACGTTAGTGCCCATTGTCTCAGATAATTCTTAAAACATCCATATGAGACAAGTACCAGTTTAATCTTCATTTTACAGGAGAGGAAATTAAAGCTTGAAGAATGAAATGACTTGACCAGGTTCACAAAGGTACTACTGGCTGAGCAGTTGTTTGAACAGAAATCTGTCTCCCTTCTGACCCTATAATTGTATGAATGATGCAGGAAGATGAATTCTTGGTCAAGAATAAACACATAACACTAAAAAAGTGTCAGGAAATTTTCAATGAAATTCAGCACATAGAACACAAACATTATCTCCTCTCTCTTCTAAAATCTCATATGTCAATAGTAAAGGAATTGATAAAGAGAAAGGTATAAACTCATCAGGAAAAAGAACAGAAGAGAAAATGAAAATAAAATTTTGAGATCTGGAAAACGGATTAAGTGGTAACTGATTTAGCAGACCTAGAAAACAGAATTTTCTAAACTGGCAGTAGAGAGATTAAAGAAGAAATGCATTGACACATCAGAACCCAAAGTACACAGGAGCCTGTGGCATTTGATACCTCATGGAACATAGAGTAATAATGAGACTAAAAAACTAGAAAAGTAAATTAGCCAGGTGTAGTGGCGCATGCCTTTAGTCCCAGCTACTAGGTAGGCTGAGACATGAGAATCATTTCAAACCAGGAGACGAAGGTTACAGTGAGCCAAGATTGCACCACTGCACTCCAGCCTAGGCAACAGTGCAAGACTCTGTCTCAAAAAAAAAAAGAAAAGAAAGAAAGAAAAGAAAAGAAAACTAGAAAAGTGATAGAGTCTATTTCATAAGTAGTTGGATACACAGATCCCCTCCTCCGCTCTGCATGGAGGGCCAGAGAAAGCAAAATAGAGTCCAAGGCAGTGATCCTCAACCAAAAACAGGGGAATTCAGAGGAAGCTTACATACCAAAACTTGAGATACCCAGCCTTTCTTGCCTGCCTGAACCCAGAATGTTGACACTCCAAATTATATTCTCTGGGCAGAACATGGCAAAAGACTTCTCTGACTAGCCAAAGTTGAAAAACCTAACAATACGGATATTTGGGGTACCCTAATAAGATTGCTGATGAAGTCACCCTGGAGTAATATACACAGTTGACAATACCCACTCTCTCTCTCTCAGTTTCTAACCTTTTATGCCTTGTACTTGAAAATGAGCAGACTTGTATGATTCCAACTATGTAACATTCTGGAAAAGGCAAAAATCATAGAGACAGTAAAAAGATCAGTGGTCACCAGGGGCTGGGGAAGGAATGGATAATGCATGGAGCACAGAGGTTTTTGAGAGCAGGGAAACCATTCTTTTTTCTTGCTGTTGTTTTTGAGACAGGGGTCTCACTCTCTCACCCGGACTGGAGTGCAATGGCGCGATCTTGGCTTACTGCAACCTCTGCCTCCCAGGTTCGAGCGTTCTCCTACCTAAGCCTCCTGAGTTGCTAGGATTACAGGTACCCACCATCACACCCAGCTAATTTTTGTGTTTTTAGTAGAGCCGGTGTTTCACCATGTTGGCTCGACTGCTCTTGAACTCCTGACCTCAAGTGATCTGCCCACCTCAGCCTCCCAAAGTGCTGGGATTACAGGCATGAGCCACCGCACCTGGCAATTCTTTATGATACTAAAATAGTGGATATGTGTCATTACGCATTTGACAAAATTATACAATATCAAGAGTGAATCCTAATGTAAACTTTGTGTGACAATGATGTTTCAATGTAAGTTAATCAACTGTAACAAATGTGCCACCCTGCTGCCTGTCAGTAGTAGGGGAGGCTGTGTATGGATGGAGGGGATGGATATCTTTGTACTTTCTGCTCCATTTTGCTATGAACCTGAAACTGCTCTAAAAAATAATCTATTTTTTTTAAATGAACAGAAAATCAAGGATCACCAGCTATTTAAGGAAATCTAACATGAAAGAAGAAAATAAGCAGACAAAACATACTCACAATGTGCACACACACATATGCAACATGAAAAAAGACTATATAGAAAATGAAAATTTCAAATGAAACAGTTTCATTAATATCTTCAGCAAGCTAATGAGAATGAAGCACAAGCAGGACATCGTTTTTAATTTAAAATTAATAGATTAGGCTGTTAAGAACATGACAGCAGAAATAAAAATCTAAACAGCAGAATTGAAAGAGTTGAGGAAATCTCTCAGAAATCAGAGAAAAAAAGACAAAGAAATGAAAATAAAGTGAAGATAAGAAAATTAGAAAGCCCATTCAAGTGAAAACTGAAAATTATTTTAATATTTTTCAGAACAAAAGGACTTAAGTTTCCAGATGGAAGAGTTCATGAAATACCGAGCACAATGAATAAAAATAGAACTATACCAAAGGCCTCTCTTTCTACCAAAATGTAAACTCCACAAGAACTTACAACATGTAGAAGTACTTACAACATGTTGGGGGCCTGCCAAGAAAACACAGAAGCCAGCCTGGTGGATTCCTACTGGCCAAATCTGGGCACAATCTGAGCATCAAAAAAAAAAAAAAAATGATAGTAATGGATTATAAACCAGCAAATAAAATAAGAATCCATGAGCCTATACCAATATTAATAAATGTTTATATGTGATTAAATGAAGGTACCAGGAATGAGGGCTTTGGTGCCAGAATTGTGTTAAATAAAGGAAAATGAAAAGCTTTTTCTTATAGTAGAATGCCAGCTAATAAATGGGTATGAATTATGAAGTCAGAAAATCATCATTCTACAGCTGTCCAAGCAATAGGAGATGCTAAAACTAGTGGGCAGAAGGTCAAGGAGGAATAGGATAGTTACATATTCTCCAAACACTGCCTGACAAATTATCTATTACAAAGGGCAAAATAATAACTTTATAGTAGAGAACCTTGGCAGACATACCCTCAACTTTAAGGAATCAAAGTTAACATCAGCAGTAATGGAACCAATGGATAGCATGAGTCTCCAGAAACAATACACAGAAAGGGCAAACACCAACTGGTATTCCTGCCAAAAATGAATAACCTGAATCTAATTTTGAGGAAGCACTGGAGAAACCCAAACTGAAGGACATTCTACAAAATAAGTGGCCTATGCTCCTCATGTTGATACCAAGAAAGATACAGAAAAGTAACTGATCAGATTAAAGAATAAAGATATATGACAACTAAATGCAGTGCAATATCCTATGAGTATTTTCAAAGCTTATAATTTTATCAAAATAAAGTTACCCACACCTGAAAAAACTTGTGTATGGAATTAATGGAGAGTGTCAAGAGAGAGAAAGGGTTGTGGTGTGACTTGGCTCTGGATTCCAAGATGGGCTTTCAACCCTTTAGAGTTGTTCTAATCCCCCTTTCCTGTTTCTAGAAGTGTTCATATTCAAAGTCTGTTTATTTACAACATGTTTGTAACCTCATATAGGAGACAGTTTGCAGGCAGTCAAAAACAAATGGCCTTTATGCTTATTGGAAATATTCAAGCCTCAGAAAATAGATATTTCAGTTCTGATTTGGTAGAATAAACAAGTGTGCTGAAAACAACAGCAACAATCCAAAAAGCAAACAACTGGGAAGTGACTAAGTATATTGTGATATACAGCATGAAATAGCATGCCTTAACAAAAATTATGTTCGAAGATTATCTATTTTCATGGTTAAATGTTTATAACAGCATGTTGAGTAAAATAAGGTACAGAGAAACCCATACACAGGAACACAATATGCATGCATGTTTGTCTATGTGTCTGTTGACTATGGTGTGCAGATGTGCAAGAACGTAATGTATATTGCCCTCTAGTCTGTATGTGGTATAGTGGTTTCTAGGAATTTAGAATAACAATACCTCTCTCTCAATGGATGCAAAGTACTCAGTACATGGCAGATGCTCTATCAATATTATTACTAAAACAAAGACCAGAGGAAAGTTAGCCAAAATGTTAATAATGACTATTTCTGCATGATAAAATCATGAGCGTGTGTGTGTGTGAGACATGTGTGTGAGTGATTTCCTTCTTAATTTTTATCCTGTTTTCTATCATGAGTATCCATGAGGCTATTATTATTATCAGAAAAAACATAAATTTTCATCTCCTGCCCCTACTAGTTTCACCTGGAAGCTAAAGGAACAATAACTGACCGGACATAAATATTCAATTGTAGACATCTAGAGAGAGTTCATTCTTTTCCTTTT
>NW_016809273.1:2557627-2564032 GCF_001698545.2 Rhinopithecus bieti
TTTTTTTGTTTGTTTTTTTCTGTTTTTGAGACAAGGTCTCTGTCACCCAGGCTAAAGCACAGTGGAACAATCATAGCTCACTGCAGCCTCAACCACCTTGGCTTAAGGGATCCTCCTGCCACCATACCCAACTAACTCTTTTAATTTTTGTAGAGATGAGGTCTCCTTATATTAGCCAGGCTGATCTCGAACTCCTGGGCTCAAGTGATCCTCCTGCCTCAGCTTCCCAAAGTGTTGGCATTACAGGTGTGAGCAGCCTCAGAGAAAATTCTGTAATTGAACAAATAGACTTGAGTTCACTGACAGCAGTAACATTTATATCCAGAGAGAGCACAGTTGTTCCCTTATGAAAGGCTGAAACGCTTGACAATAGTAAAGAGTGAGGCAGGTTATAAAAAATATGTGTGGACTTGCCTAAGTTTCTCAAAGAGCACAAGGAAGACAGAGTAAATCCTTGACAAAACTGGTCTTTAGATATGCATTAAATCCAAAGTTCAGAAACGTGTTTAACGTGGCTGGGGATTAAGGCTGAGGAAAAGGAGGTTTGGTTGTTAAAGAATATACTTCTTGCTTAACCTGCTAAAGGAAGCTTCTGGGAACCTAAACAGTCACACTATTCTGTGGAAACCCTCCAGGTTTGACTCCAGACATCTCACATATCTAGATTGAAAGGTATCCAAAAGCTGCTGAAACGAAGGCCACGGTTCTATTTTAACATGGACGGTCAGGTCTGAGGCTCTGTTAGCACTTCTGAAAGATCTCATCTCAGTTTATCATTTCCCTCCTTACCCATTTCAAGGACATTACCTAGAAAGATCTTCACACTTGCAAAGACCTCTTCCAGAAAGACTGCACACAAAATCCCTCAGAATTGATTCAACATTTTTTTTAACCCCCCAAAATTTAAACATGCCACACTAAGGAAATAAATTCTACAGTGGTCAGACTTACCAAGTTTTGAACTTGCACTTCCTAACTCCTTTTCCATAAAGATAGGGCTGAAAGGGTATTTTCCTCTAATAGGGGCGTATTCATAATGCTTGATAGTTAACTTTATTCTGACTTTACTCTGGCTGAGGAACTGGTTATATAAGAATCAAAATAACTTATTCTGATTACTAAATAAATGTGTAATGAAAATATGCAAAAGCCATCTGAGTCTACACAAGCCAATCCTAGATATCATTATTGTTCCCTTTAAGCTTGCATAGGTTTGAGTTACAGAAAAATAATGAGAAAATTCTTTGAGATGTTTAGCTATGCTGCTTAGAAACATATAAAGGATCATGGAGATTTCATCTTTGACACTAATAGAAAAGAACTTCCATTGGGAAGCGAAATGCTTTTATGTTTCAATGCTCTCTAAAATGACCAGAAAGTCCCTCCAAAATGTACTTTTGAAAAAGTGTCAGATGTTTATTGACCTCGTGGGAGACAGATTTCTGGTTAATTAGAAGCTCATCTATGAACAGACATCTGTAAGTCCAATAAGAAACCATAACAACTTTTTGGAGGGGTTTATCTTCATCTGTTGCCTGACAGAGCAGTCAGGTAGCATTGGGATCCATCCCTTTTTCTTAAGAGATAAAGGTCCAGCTTTTGCCACACACATTCAGTGAGTCCGAGCCTCCTGAAGGGCGGGTTTTTGCTGGCCTCCTTTATCGATTTGCTTGACCCCAGAAATACATAATAAATATCATTGTGCTCAACTCGAAAAAAGAAACAAAATACTCAACACTGCCCATCTCAATATAAACCCTAAATTGATTAAAAAAAAAAAAAGGAAAGGAAAAGGATAAGGTTACAACTAAAGAAAAACCGCAGAAACAATCAGCACCAAGTCAAAGGCAGGGCCATTGTAAACAAAATGACTCCTTTAGAAAGGAAGCCTGATGTTCTCCACCTAACTTAGAAATTATCAGGCATCAAGTTTGTAATCAGATGGTCTTTTTAGGTAGTAGACAAAAGAAGAAACCAGAAGGACCATCAGTGACTGATCGAGAAGCGTGTAGATATTGAAGATGAAGAGGGGCCCTTGAGCTCCTCCCCTTGGTCTACCATGCATGACCTCAGCCTGTGACCCAGACTTTGCTGACAGTTATAACAATGTTTGTAATATAACAAATATCCTTCCAGTTAAGAGTAATAAGTCTAGACCTATTTAACTAATTCTTATCTCTATTTGCTATTGTATTATATATTTATTTTTATTTGTATATTGCCCATGGGCTCCATCAGAATGAAACCCATGGAAGACAAGGTTTGTGTCTCAATCACCTCTATTTCTTCAATATTTACCAAAGACAAGAATAATGAATAGAATACGAGGGGTTGGGATTGCTGCATTTGCTTTCAGCGAGCCCCTAAAGATGAAATGAGAACTTAATTGGTCTGGAGGGAGGAAAATGTAACAACTACTATAATCAGAACATTATCCCTTAATTGTCAGGCAAGAGCTAGGAAATGCCATCTGGTATAAGATAAAGAAATCTTGTTGGAAACCATCAAAGGATACTACATTCTATCATCAATGACCACAGATATAAACCGTAACGTCAATACAATAAGAAGCTATTCAGTCATTTTAAAAAATCAGATCACAGAATATAGTTTAAGGTAGAAAAACAGTGACTGTATATGAGGTGAACACGGCAGGTAGAAAATGAGGAGTTTGGTTCTGTTTATTTAATAATCTGAAATCCCACACTGATAGATACTCGGTAACTATCATCAGATTAATTTGGTGTGATTACTTGTCTTTGCACTTAGCGGTGATTTTAGAGGTATCTGCATTAGATATGTATTAATTTCATAACTAGAAAGGAGCTCAATGAAGTTCTAGAAAAGACTGCCCCACCCTGAAGCTCACAATTGGGCCACAGGACTACATTTACTGACCATACTTATGTAACCTACCCTTTAGAGAGAGTAAAGGTAAAATATAAAAGTAATTATTTTTAGAAAACAGATTCTTTAAGAAAACAAGTCTGGTTGGGCACAGTGGCTCAGGTCTGTAATCCCAACACTTTGGGAGGGAGAGGCAGGTGGATCACGAGGTCAAGAGATCAAGACCATCCTGGCCAACATGGTGAAACCCTGTCTCTACTCAAAGTACAAAAATTAGCTGGGCGTGGTAGCGCACACCTGTAGTTCTAGCTACTTGGGAGGCTGAGGCAGGAGAATTGCTTGAACCTGGGAGGCAGAGGTTGCAGTGAGCCGAGACCGCACCACTGCACTCCAGCCTGACGACAGACTGAGACTCCATCCCCCCCGCAACCTCCTATGGTGGCTCACACTTATAATCCCAGCACTTTGGGAGGCCAAGGTGGGTGGATCACCTGAGGTCAGGAGTTTGAGACCAACTTGGTCTACATGGTGAAACTCTGGCTCTACTAAAAATACAAAATTTAGCTGGGTATGGTGGCGGGCGCCTGTAATCCCAGCTGCTAGGGAGGCTGAGGCAGGAGAATCGCTTGAACCTGGGAGGTGGAAGTTGCAGTGAGCCGAGATAGTGCCACTGCACTCCAGCCTGGGCAACAGAGCGAGACTCTGTCCCACACACACACAACAAAAAGCAAGTTTACCTCTTAACCTAGACTGTCAAGCTCCCCAGGAACCAACCAAAAGCAGCCTGGCTGTTCAGCCTCAGGCCCTGATCGTTTTCTCTCTCTTTGGATTCCTCTCCTCTTTTGCATGTAGCAGAATCTTCTTTCCCTGGCTTCCACCTGTCCAGCATAGAGCTCTGTGTTCCTCGCAGGTGCAAAAGGAAGGCTCCTAATCACAGGTAGGATAAAATCCCTGTTAGGACCTTGGAGCTACCCAGAAACTGAGGCTCAAACTGAAAAGTAAACATCTCTGGACAGCTGCCGCTTATTAATGCATGATACACAGGGTTGCCTCAAAGACAGTGTGGTCATCTCAAACTTTGATGTGCTGGGTGGGGTTGGGGAGAAGCTTCTGGAGCATGTCCTCTCAAACTAAACAAACGTGAGATTTATCTGCGGAGCTGCTTGAATGAGAAGCTTCCAAGGCCTTGCTCCCAAGATTCTGTTTCAGTAGGTCATTTTTAATACGCTCATTGAATAGGTTTCTAAAGCAATTCTGCTGCAGATGGTTCACAGAGCACACCCTGAGAATACTATTTTCAAACTTTATCTAATTACACAGTGCAGACACTGAGGTCTAAGCTTTACCCCATCTCTGGTTGAACTGAAGTTAGGAGGTTTGCCTCTAGCTGGTTGGAAAAAAAAAAAAAAAAAAAAAGATGAAGTGATAAAGGAGATTTTCTGAGCATTTGGAATTTAAATTCTGATTTCTTCTTTTAGGAATGTGACTGCATTCTCACCTGGGAACTTTAGGCAATGCTGTTTTGCATTTATAGTTTATTTTGCTCAGTAATTATTCACAGTGTTTTATAGGGTCTATTTGGTCTCAGCAGCTTGATCACAAACTCCTGGGGTAGTTGGAAGGCTTTAAAAATGTTTTCAAACACATGGAAAGAAAGAAATTGTGCTTAGCACAGTGTTTTTTTTTTAATACAAGTGCATCCAAGGTCACAGGTGCATATTTTCTACTGCCTCACTCAGCTCTAAACCCAGAATATGACTCTTCCTACATTGGTCACTAGGAGTAGGAATTTCAGCTGGAGGATATGAACTTTTCAAATAAGGAAGCTTATCTTTTATTATCAGGGGAAGTGTTGTTTTAGTGCAGTAGTTCTCAACATGTGGTCCACAACCAGCATAATTAAGAAAGTCACCTTGTCAAAAATGCAAATTCTCAGGCCTCTCTTGGACCTATTGCATCAAGAACTCTGAGGAAGAGGCCAGCCAGATGGGTTTTAACAAGTTCCAGGTGATTCCAGTGCACGCTCAAGTTTAAGAATAGGTTGAGGGCACAGGGGAATCTGTTCTATTACGGATTTTAGAAACTGGAAACAAAACATACTTGAAGTCTATCAAGTAGTAAAGTGTCCAACCTGCTTGCTAGAAAACACTTATTGTAAAATGTCAAGTGTGCGTGAAACATAAACAGGTTCCCGTATATATTCGCATAAAATAGAAATGCTGCACAAAAACTAACAAAATATGTACGTTGTTTTTTTTTTTTTTTTTTTTTTTTTGAGATGGAGTCTCGCTCTGTTGCCCAGGCTGGAGTACAGTGGCAAAATCTCGGCTCACTGCAACCTCCACCTCCCAGGTTCAAGCGATTCTTCTGCTTCAGCTTCCTGAATAGCTGGGATTACAAGCACACACCACCACGCCCAGCTAATGTTTGTATTTTTAATAGAGACAGGGTTTCACCATGTTGGCCAGGCTGGTCTCGAACTCCTGACCTCAAATGATCCGCCTGCCTCGGCCTCCCAAAGTGCTGGAATTACAGGCGTGAGCCACCACAACTGGCCGTATGTTGCCTTTTACAAGGTGTTTTGTCTCATTTGATGTCATGGCATCTCCTAACTTCCCTGAGATGAAGATTAAGTACTGTTATCTTTCTATTTTACAGCTAAAGTTACTAAATTCTGTGATGACCTAGGGCAAATCATGTGAGTACCGAGAGCTGCCTCAATTCTGTATCCCCTCCCTCTAACAAAGAGCAATTCCTTCTTTCATTAAAACAATTTTTGAAGTTCCCCCACCTTGCTTTGCAAAGATTAGAGTCAATGTTACCTTCCAGAGGCCCTGGCTAGTTTGCTTGTTGTCTGCTTATCTCCTTTTTCATTCACAAATTAACAGCTTGTCCTCATATTAACCAGATGGATGGCTGCACCTGGTTAATTGGAGTTCTAAGATGGATAAATAGATATTAAAGAGCAGGCGGCCGGAGTGCTCCACTGCTGGCCAGACATAATTAAGAAACGGGAGTGAACCAGTTCTATTGGGACATCAGTGAGGAACAGGCCCAGTCGACTGATTTCTTAGAACTGCTTCAATTGCTAAATTATGAAAACCACTTGCCACAGCACTGGGAGAAGGTTGGCACTCAACTGCTGAGCAGACCCTGCTCTTTTCCTATGATGTCCATCACTTGAATCAAGTTTCTCAGAGTGGATTGTCTATTGACCACCTGTCTCAGAATCGTCTGGATGCTTATTAAAAATGCAGATTTCAGGCTGGGCGCGGTGGCTCACGCCTGTAATCCCAGCACTTTGGGAAGCCGAGGCGGGCGGATCACGAGGTCAGGAGATCGAGACCAGCCTGACCAACAACATGGTGAAACCCCGTCTCTACTAAAAATACAAAAATTAGCCGGGTGTGGTGATGCAGGCCTGTAATCCCAGCTATTCGGGAGACGAAGGCAGGATAATCGCTTGAACCCGGGAGGCGGAGGTTGCAGTGAGCCGGATCGTCCCACTGCAGTCCAGCCTGGGCAACGGAGTAAGACGTCACCTCAAAAAAAAAAAAA
>NW_016809273.1:2566502-2574838 GCF_001698545.2 Rhinopithecus bieti
AAATTGTACCTTTTTTTTTTTTTTTTTTTTTTTTTTTTGAGATGGAGTCTCGCTCTGTTGCCCAGGCTGGAGTACAGTGGCAAAATCTCGGCTCACTGCAACCTCCACCTCCCAGGTTCAAGCGATTCTTCTGCTTCAGCTTCCTGAATAGCTGGGATTACAAGCACACACCACCACGCCCAGCTAATGTTTGTATTTTAATAGAGACAGGGTTTCACCATGTTGGCCAGGCTGGTCTCGAACTCCTGACCTCAAATGATCCGCCTGCCTCGGCCTCCCAAAGTGCTGGAATTACAGGCGTGAGCCACCACAACTGGCCGTATGTTGCCTTTTACAAGGTGTTTTGTCTCATTTGATGTCATGGCATCTCCTAACTTCCCTGAGATGAAGATTAAGTACTGTTATCTTTCTATTTTACAGCTAAAGTTACTAAATTCTGTGATGACCTAGGGCAAATCATGTGAGTACCGAGAGCTGCCTCAATTCTGTATCCCCTCCCTCTAACAAAGAGCAATTCCTTCTTTCATTAAAACAATTTTGAAGTTCCCCACCTTGCTTTGCAAAGATTAGAGTCAATGTTACCTTCCAGAGGCCCTGGCTAGTTTGCTTGTTGTCTGCTTATCTCCTTTTCATTCACAAATTAACAGCTTGTCCTCATATTAACCAGATGGATGGCTGCACCTGGTTAATTGGAGTTCTAAGATGGATAAATAGATATTAAAGAGCAGGCGGCCGGAGTGCTCCACTGCTGGCCAGACATAATTAAGAAACGGGAGTGAACCAGTTCTATTGGGACATCAGTGAGGAACAGGCCCAGTCGACTGATTTCTTAGAACTGCTTCAATTGCTAAATTATGAAAACCACTTGCCACAGCACTGGGAGAAGGTTGGCACTCAACTGCTGAGCAGACCCTGCTCTTTTCCTATGATGTCCATCACTTGAATCAAGTTTCTCAGAGTGGATTGTCTATTGACCACCTGTCTCAGAATCGTCTGGATGCTTATTAAAATGCAGATTTCAGGCTGGGCGCGGTGGCTCACGCCTGTAATCCCAGCACTTTGGGAAGCCGAGGCGGGCGGATCACGAGGTCAGGAGATCGAGACCAGCCTGACCAACAACATGGTGAAACCCCGTCTCTACTAAAATACAAAATTAGCCGGGTGTGGTGATGCAGGCCTGTAATCCCAGCTATTCGGGAGACGAAGGCAGGATAATCGCTTGAACCCGGGAGGCGGAGGTTGCAGTGAGCCGGATCGTCCCACTGCAGTCCAGCCTGGGCAACGGAGTAAGACGTCACCTCAAAAAAAAAAAAGCAGATTTCTGGACCTCATTCAGGACCCACTAACCTCGTTAGTGTGATCCCTTTTTCTTTTCTCTCTCTCTTTCTCTCTCCCTTTCTTTCTCTCTTTCTCTCTCTCTTTTTCCTTCCTTCCTTCCTTCCTTCCTTCCTTCCTTCCTTCCTTCCTTCCTTCCTTCCTTCCTTTTCTTTCTTTCTCTCTTTTTCAGTGGTGACAGAGACTAGGAATCTGTACTGTTAACAACCTCTCTCTAAAATTAGGAACTACTGACTTATTGCTATTCTCAAATATGCAGAATTTCCAGAATCATCTTTAGAAACTGCACAAGTCCACACTCTGTGAACAACAACTCTGGTAGAGTCCTTAGCTACCAAAACTTCCAGCAATTCAATTTACAACACCCCCAAAATCCTAGATAAAGCAGAGTCAATGCCACAAGCATTGAAGAGCTTGTCTCAGAAGCCTCTGGAGACACTTATCAGACATGCAAATTCTCGGCCTCAGCTCAGACCTACAGAACCAGAAACTCTGGGGATGAGGTACCCGCCAGATGAATCCAAGCATGCATACTAAAATTTGAGGACCACTGCTTGAGACCCATGCTGCTCAAACTTCTGTGCACGTATGAATTACCTGGGGATCTTGTTTAAATGCAAATTCTGTTCCTACAGGTTTGGGAGCAAATGTCTCCCAAGTGATATTGATGCTCCTGATTCACAGACCACACTTTCAGTAGCAAAATTCTAGGTTATTTTTTACCTAATGCTATGAGCAAATATTCATATTTTTCAAAAAAAGAAGACGATGAAGCCAATCCGCAGTCTTTGGCCAAAATAGTTAACTAATCAGCATGCTCTAGGCATAAAAAGTGAAGCTGCTAAAATACCAGCCATTGGCTTTGAGCTTTGAATACTGAGGATGCATTTGTACTGATGGTCTCACATGCCATCCTCCAAAACTCTGATAACTAAAACCACAAACTTTTATGTGGCTGGGAAAGGAAATTAAAAATGGCTTAGCAGGGATCGAACTCTGTCTTTTGCCCAACTTAGAAACATTGTTACCAGCCAGCTAAAAGGCTCTGATAAATTGAACTGAACTGTCTGTAGAGTGACACTGTCTTGTGTAGACAGCTCTGGTCGGGAATCAGGGAGTCCTACTTGTACTCACAGCTCTGCCAACTGGAATGTCAAACCTTGAGCGTGTCACATCGTATCAGTTCACTGGGTTTGATTTCCTTATTTATTGAGTGATGATTTGTGCCTATCCCTAAATCTCTATGGTTCTAGGACCCTTTCAGTGCTTTCCATTATTATATTTGCTGTATTGCTTCTGGTGCCTTAAGACTACGTACCCTTTGTGAGTTCAGTGAAAGAACCATTTTGTTTCTTTGAATCAGCCTCAATCGCAAGTCCGGGGATCACAAGCCTTGACGACATGTGTATGAATTCAGATGCTACATGGTTTCTGAGCTTGTACTTTTCACCTTTACCTTGGTATGTTTTCAATTATTCATCATTGATGGTACATCTCACTAAAATTACTAATTTGAAATATGGTCACATACAGGATTAGTTTGCCTGGCTGTCAAGGGTTTATTAAGTAGACCATGTCTGCTGAGATGAGGTACGTATAAATTAGAGAGTGAGGATTTGCTTAGAATAGGGACCTGCCAGAATAATTTGTGCAATAAAGGCTTCGAATAGCTAGTAGGTTTATAGAATTTCTCTAGTGTAATTAGGAGAGGCATTGTTGTGTAATGAAGAAAATTAATTAGAACTAAATGTTTAGGGAATGTGCGGTTAGGTAACCAAAGGCATATTTGCAGCCTAATTGTTTTTTGGCAGCTGGAGGCATTTTATACCCTTTCATGATGTTTAGTTAATGGATATTTTAACATGCCCTACTGTTTGCTTTTCCTTAAATTTAAACTACTTCAATATAGAAAAACAGTTCATCAAAGATTTAAACCAAGTATATATCCCATTGGAAAAATGCCTCTGTTATCTGGTTTATTTGATCATACTGTCTGTCAAATGTTAATTATTTTTACAGGAAGTGCATATTGAGGCTAATTGGCATGCCCTGCTGTACCATATAATTACTGAGTCCTACTTGTGTGCTTATAAAACACAAATACTGAAACATTTACTAATATTGTGCCATTATTTCTCCTAGCCTGGACCCAGCTTTCAAGTATTCTGCCTCAAGTCTTCTCCAGAACAAGGCAGAGATTTGAAAATATGGTAAATTTTAAAATAAGAAGGATTACGTATCTGGTTGTTTGATTATTTTTACAATATGCATAAGATTTTGAAGTAATGCAGGTATTTGTTCAAATCCTTGCTCTATTATTGATTGTGTGATCTTGGAAAAGTTATTTCAGCTAACTAAGACGTAGTTTCATGCCTGACACTATAGCATTGTTGTAAAATAACAAGGTAAGTGTGTTTATTAAATTAGGGCGCTTTTTTTTTTTCAGATGAGAGAAATCCAACCTAAAATAACTAAAATGACAAGACAGGGAAATAATTTTTTATTTGGAAAATTTTAGATCTCAGAAAACTGTAAAATATCATACAAAATTTTAAAACCCTTCATCCAGATTTCCCAAATATAATCAACTTGGTAACTGTCATAAAATGATTAAAACCAAGGAATTAACATTGATAAAATACTCTTAATCTACAGATCTAATTCAGATTTTGGCAATTGTCCTAGTAATGTCTTTTTACTTTTCTTTTCTTTCTTTTTTATTTTTTTGAGACAGGGTCTCACTCTTTCGCCCAGGCTGGAGTGCAATGATGCAATCTCAGCTCACTGCAAGCCCCACATCCCAGGCTCAAACGATCCTCCTGCCTCAGCCTCCCAAGTAGCTGGGACTACAGACATGTGCCACCATGCTTGGCTAATGTTTGTATTTTTTGTAGAGATGGGGTTTTGCTATATTGCCCAGGCTGGTCTTGAACTCCCAGACTCAAGGGATCCACCTGCCGCAGCCTCCCAAAGTGCTGGGATTATAAGCATGAGCCACTGTGCCCAGCCCACAATGTCTTTTTTTCTAGTCAAGAATTCTACATTGCATTTAGGCTTAGTATCTCTTTAGTCTTTTTCAATCTGGAACAGTTCCTCAGTCTTTGTGTTTCTTAACCTTGAAACGTTTGAAGAATGCTAACCAGCTATTGTGTAGAAGTATCTCAATTTGAGTTTGTCTGATATTTTCTCATGATAGAGATTGGGATTATGCATTTTTTAGTAAGAATACCACGGAAGTTATGTTGCATCCTCAGTGTGTTATATCAATAGACACATGTCCATATGTCTCATTGCTTGGGACGTTAGCTTTGATCACTTGGTTTACAAGATTTCTCCACTGAAGAATTACTTTTCCTTTGTAAATAGTATTTTGTGGGGTGATATGTTGAAACCATGCAGATATGCTATTTCTCATCAAACTTCCACCCACTAATTATAGCATCTATCAATAATTATTGCCTGTGATAATTGTTACTGTGGTGTTTAGCAAATGGTGAGTTTCTATTTCCACCATGCATCCTACATGTATTTACTGGAATTCTACTGTAAGGAAGAGCTGTCCTATCTCTCTGATTTGTTCAAATTATTTGTCTTTATCACTATGGACTCACACACATTTATTCTATGTACTATAATCCATTATTATCATTATATATTTTTTACTAAACTTGTTCCAGATTTGACCATGGGAGATCCTTCAAGTTAATTCCTGTGTCCCTTTGACACGCCTCCATTATTTTTTGAATACGTCCTCACTCTCTGGCACCTATGCTCATCTTGTAACTCCAGCCCTGGAATAAGCCCTTTCCCCAAGGAGACTCATGTGATTGGAAAGTTCAAGGCAGTGAATCAAAGGGTTCAAGTGATTTCATTAGGAGTTCAAATCTTTCTCTTAAACTCTTGGCTCTGCTTATCTCATCTTCATTCTTAGGCAAAAGCCTGCATATGGTGGCTAAGATGGCTACAAATCATTGCCCTTACTACTATTTTTCCTAAGAAAATAAAGAGAAAATGCCTTTCCTTTTGCAAAAATCTCACGGAAAAGTCAAATTTACACAACTTGGGTCATATGCCTGTCCCTGACCCAATTCTTTTGGTCAGGAAACTTGAGTATTCTGCCCCCAGGTGAGTATAATATGACCACCCTTGGACAGGGCACGGAAGAGGAGCTCAGTCTACAGGAACCACATGACACAGGTTTTCCTCAAGAAAAGCGGGCTTTGATATGATATAGGGGAGCTTCCACATGTATATATCTTACAAAGTTCTTTGCTTAGTATAGCACATAGTGAACACTAAGCAATGACTTTTCCACCTACTCATCACATCACCACCAACCCAAAGCAGACAATACAAGGGTGAAATAAAATTCATGTAACTGAAACTGGTTACTTGTTGGCAACGCTGCCAAAAGGTTTTTAAAGTAAAAAGACCAGTACAGCATTATAGTGTGGGTGTCTAAACCCCTATCTACAACAAAAGTTTACCTCAAATGTCCCAGAACTACTATTCTAGTAATTGTATGTGGGTGGATGTGCACGTATATGTGTGCATGCATATGTATAACATTCAGATCCACAGTTTTCAAAGACTTAGAGGTAGTGTGGCAGAACAAAAATAATATGGGCTTTGGATACAACCAGACCTCGGTTCCATCTTTGCTACTTACTGTGTAACTAGGGTGTTATTTAGTTTCCCTGAGTTTGTTTCATCAGTGAAATATAGAATATCTACCTCATGTACATGAGGATTCAATGACGTAATGCATAGATAGCACTTGGCACAATAGTTAAATGCATTAAAAATTTTTAGAATAAAATATAGGTACCTAAACTAGCATGGATTTTGTTTTTCTTCAACAATAATACAGGCATCTCAGAATTTCTAAGACAGCATTATAAGCATCAGCTCTTATGGTATTAAAAATGGAAATTAGTAGTTAAAGTTTGCTAAGCATGCTATTTTCTTTTTTATGATGCCTTTAAACATACAAGCAAACAATAACAACAGTAAAAACAAGACTGAAGAAAAGGAAAAAATCAACAGACTGAAAAGCCAATTACAGAATGGGAGAAAATATTTGTAAAGCATACTTCAGATAAGGGTTAATTCGAAAATATACAAAGAATTATTATAATTTGATAGCAAAAAAAAAACTAGTCATGATTTTTAGATGGGTTTAAAACTTGAATAGATAGTTCTCCAAATAAGACATGCAAATGACCAATAGGTATATGAAAAGATGCTCAAGATCACTAATCATCAGGGAAATACAAAGAAAACCCATCATGAGATATCACCTCACACCCATTAGAATAGCTAGGCTCAAAAAACAAAAGACAGCTAATGTTGGATAAGATGTGGAGAAATTGGAACCCTTGTACATTATTAGCAAGAAAGCAAAATGATGCAACCACCATGAAAAACAGTATAGAGATTCCTCAAAAAATTAAAAACAGAACTACCATATGATCCAGCAATCCAATTTTGGATATTTATCCAAAAGAATTGAAATCAGGATCTCAAATAGATACTAGCACTCCCATGTTCATTGCAGCACTGTTCACAATAGCCAAGCCATGGAAACAACCTAACTGTCCATCAACAGATGAATGGATCAAGAAAATGTGGTGTATACATACAATTATTATTCAGCTTAAAAAGAGGAAATCCTGCAATATGAGATAACATGGATAGATCCTGAGGACATTATGCTAAGTGAAATAAGCCAGTCACAGAAAAACAAATCGACATGATTCCATTTATAAGAGCAATCTAAAATGGTGAAACTCATATAAGAGAGAGTAGAATGACAGTTGCCAGAGGCTAGAAGGAAGGGGAAATAGGAGTTGCTTATCGATGGCTATAAAGTCTGTTATACAGGATGAATAAGTTCTAGATATCTGCTGTACAACATTATCCCTATAATTAATAATACTGAATTGCACAGTCAAAAATTTATTAAGAGATTAGACTTCATGTCAAGTATTCTTACAAAAATAAAATAAAATAAAATAAAATGAGCAAGTAGACTAAGGAAGTCAAAGCCCCAGTTTCACATGTGAACAGAGCAGTGGGGCAGGCATTACATCTACTGTTATGGCAGCCATGACACAAAAGGACACCACTTTATTAAAAATCACTCCCACAATGCTCCATACTCAGAAGATTTTCAGTGCTTTTTTAGCACTTGTTTATGTTGTTATGACTGTGACTTCATAAGGCTGCTTTTTAAAATAAATAAGCCAGAAAATAAATCCAACTAAATGTCATCTCCTTCAAAATAGTCACAGAGAGAAGACCTATACTGTTTCAATGATATCCCAAACATCAATGTCAAAATCCTCAGTTACTAACACTTTCTCCCTTAAGAGCAAATTTTTTAATCAATTAAAATTCATTTAAGTCAAGATTGAGAAGGTGAATGATCAGATTCAATGTACCTGTTTGGGTTTAAAACAATAAGGTAATAATAAAAGAAAATAACTGACTTTCATATGACATACTATGAGGCTATTAAAAATAATGGAGCAAAACATTCCATGCTCATGGACAGGAAAATCAATATTGTGAAAACGGCCATACTGCCCAAAGCAATTTATAGATTCAATGCTATTCCCATTAAACTACCATTGACATTCTTCACAGAATTAGAAAAAAACTATTTTAAAATTCATATGGAACCAAAAAAGAGCCTGTATAGCCAAGACAATCCTACGCAAAAAGAACAAAGCTGGAGGCAACACACTACCCAACTTCACACTATACTACAAGGCTACAGTAACCAAAACAGCATGGTACCGGTACAAAACAGACACAAAGGCAAATGGAACAGAATAGAGAACTTGGAAATAAAACTGCACATCTACAACCATCTGATCTTTGACAAAGCTGACAAAACAAGCAATGAGGAAAGGATTTCTTATTCAATAAATGGTGCTGGGATAACTGGCTAGCCATATGCAGAAGATTAAAACTGGACCCCTTCCTTACACCGTATA
>NW_016809273.1:2575752-2583456 GCF_001698545.2 Rhinopithecus bieti
AAAAAAAAAAAAAAAAAAAAAATTATGCAGCCAATGGACATATTAAAAAAAAACTCATCACTGATCAGAAATGCAAATCAAAACCACAATGAGACAACACTTCATACCAGTCAGAATGGTGATTATCAAAAAGTCAAGAAACAACAACAGATGCTGGCAAGACTATGGAGAAATAGAAATGTTTTTACACTGTTGGTGGGAATGTAAATTAGTTCAACTATAGTGGAAAATAGTGTGGCGATTTCTCAAAGACCTAGAAACAGAAATATCATTTGACCCAGTAATGCCATTACTGGGTATATATACTGGGTATATACACAAAGGAATGTAAATATTCTACTATAAAGATACATGTACATGTATGTTCATTATGACACTGTTCACAATAGCAAAGATATAGAATCAACCCAAATGCCCATCAGTGATAGACTGGATAAAGAAAAATGTGGTACATATTCACCATGGAATACTATGCAGCCATAAAAAGGAACAAGATCATGTCCTTTGCAGGAACATAGATGGAGCTGGAGACATTATCCCCAACAAACTAACACAGGAACAGAAAACCAAATACCACATTTCCACTTGTAAGTAGGAGCTGAACAATGAGAATACATGGACACAGGAAGAGGAATAAAACATACTGGGGCCTGTGGGGGGTGGGGGAGGTGCGCCAGGGGGAGGGAGAGCATCAGGATAAAGAGCTAATGCATGCTGGGCTTAATACCTGGGTGATAGGTTGATAGGTGCAGCAAACCACCATGAGACATGTTTACTTATGTAACAAACCTGCACATTCTGCACAAGTATCCCAGAGCTAAAATAAAATAATAATGGAGCAGATACATATGTACAGCTATAAAACAACCTACAAAACATACTATTCAATGAAAAAAGGCAAGGAATACAACAGTATGTACAACATCCTTTCAGCTGTATTTTTAAAATGGAATATGTACATAAACATATGCTTAATTTATGCATAGACTATACCTATAAAAAAACTAAATAACTGGTAGTTTGCAAATAGCCATTCCAAAAATATTAATATGTTTGTATAGCATTTGTATATGTTTTATTCTTAGCTCTTATTCGATTTCAAGATCTTTAGGGATGAAGATTGGACTTGATTTTTTCTTGATATTTCCAAATGCACAGGAAAGCACACAGAGTAGATAATAAATGCCTGTGGATTAACACGCCCAAATTTACATGGGGAAAAGTCAAGTAAAGTAGGGGGTATAGAGCGAAATATTAGTTCAAGCTGATGATAAAACTGATGTGAGGACTTATTCGAGGAAGGGCTCATTTGTTGAATACAACAAATTTTACATATCCTTTTCATCATATATCAGTAAGTGTACCTGAAACTTGGCAATAGCCTGTGATTCTAATTCCTGTTGAGATAAGTGTAACAGAAAAGATAAAGCTTTCCATTGTGTCCCCAGAAAGTGGGTACCTCATCATGTTTATCCTGCAACCCAATCTTGCACACAGCCATCTGCAGTTGTATTTGCCATTGTAAAATTAACAGCCCGTGTGGTTCCTAGAAAAGGTCCAGGTTGGAAAGGGAACTTCTCACTGCATGGTGTGCAGTCAGAAACAGCTGGCCCCATGGTCAGGGAGGATTCTACTGCTGCCTCTGCCGAGACATTTGCCATGGGTCATTGCCATTCTTGGAGCACCAGACCGGCCCATCAGCTCTTCATGATATGATACAAACCCACAAGCAGGTGGTTGCTGCTCCACTTCATTTCTTCATTCAAAACATTTCCTGAAGATCATTTCACTTACAAGAACATGTAAGTGAAATATAAAAGATCCAGATCAAAAATAAGTACACCCAAGCACATGTGACTTGGTCCAATTTCAGAGATGTAACTCTTCCTAGGTGGACTGTAGTATTGAAAAGTCCACCAACCTGAAAAGTCACGATACCTGAGGTTACCTTAGAAGCAACATATTAAATCTCTTCTTCTTCAACACACAAAAATTAGTTAATTTCCTTTGCAAATTATGAAGCTGAGAACATTGAAGGAGAGAAAGAATTATCTGACACTTTTTTTTTTTTTTTTAGAGACAGGCTGGAGTGCAGTGGCAGTTGGCAGGCGACACCACACCGGCCAATTATTTTGTAGAGACAGAGTCTCACTTTGTTGCCAAGGCTGGTGTCAAACTCGGTCTCCAAAAGTGCTGGGATTACAGGTGTGAGTTACCACACCCTGTCTTAGCTGACATTTTAAGTTGTATCAAGCACCTACCATGGTCATGGACTTTGACAGGGGTTATCTCAGTTTTTTTCACACAAATATCTGTTTTACTGTTGAGGAAACTGAAGCTCAGTGAAGTTGCTAAACTTGCCCAAGGTCAAACTTCCAGGGTGTTTATATGTAAATGTCAGGATCTGCATTCAAACTCGGGTCTCTCTGACCTTAAAGCTGATACCCTCCCCAATACAAGAGCCAGTGAAAAACAGGGGCAAGCGGTGTGAACTCTGGAGCCAGGTCACCTGGGCATGAATCCTGACTCCACCACCTGACAGCAAGAGGCCAATATGTGTCTCGGGTCTGTGTCTCGGGTCTTCCACCTGTGAAATGGCACAATAATAATATGCAATAGGGTTATTTTTATCACAAATTTATCACAATTTATACAAGTAAAGCACTTAGAAATGTACTTAGTAGGCACCATTATTATGTCAAATGATAACTGAGCAAATCAAGAAAAACATACTTTGGTGAGAGATAAAAAAGAATATGATCAAGTTATAAAGCAGAGGAAGGTAGATGAACATAACAGAAGTAATCAGGAGGTTTCAGAATATGTACCTGTGATGGTGTGGATGAAAATTGGAAAAAGCTCACCAAGAGAGAACACGGACTGATGAAAGTGGAAGAGAACATTAATGAAGACAAACTTAGAAATTGGAGTCATCCTGTGGATATGAAGACTCTGAGGTTTGCTTTTTTATTGGCTTTGTTGTTGTTGTTGTTCCCTAGTCTTTAAACAGAAAAGACATCACTTTGTTAAACTGTCTCAAAAGGAATTGTTTTGAGAATTTGTGTTTAAAGTAAAGTCTATACAATTTGAACTCCTGTGAGGGATTTATTCCACCTTCCTCGGCTCAGGCAAAGGCTTCAGGAAACAAAGCACCAACTTTGATTCCTAAATGAGCATCAGTCCCCGTGGTTCAGTTACTCAAAGCTTCCTGCAGCACTGGGCCTAATAGTTCATGCTGCACAGCTGGGTTCTGAGCCTGGGGCTCCCGATGACTTTTAAGAGAGCTTCATGATTGGTTTGCTTCCATGGGATTTGGATCAAGATAAAAAATAAGCCCAAGGTTATTTGGAAACAGTTCATATTTAAGAGACCTTCAAAAAACTTCACAAATAAAAAGTGGTCTATAAATATTGTATAATAACCCTATAACAACTTCCCACTTGCTAATGTTTATCATGGGGGAAAAAATTAGCAATGAGCACATCCATACTTCAAAAGTTAGGGAATTGAGGAAAAAAATCCAAGTAGTTTAGAAGAGTTGAAATCAGTTTACTCACAGGGGAATAGTAGTTCATAAGGGAAGAAAATTGCATTTGAATTTCCCAGCACTGTGATAAAAGTACTCTATCTAGATGACACCTCGTTCTGACTAAGCATCCCCAGCCTCCAGCACCCAATCCACCAGCCCCTGCCCTGAAAACTTATTATCCGTGATCCATGGAGACTGCATTGTTCTGTAGTTACAGGGATGGGGTTATGCAGATAGAAGGTTATCTGTCTATCTTTAATGCATAAAGTGGAAACAAATGCAACGATCTCAGTGACACTTAACAACTGGAATGTCTTTCCAATTACCATCCATCACCATCTTTTTGTGGCATTTGCGCTAACCCTTACCCTTCATCCTGGCGCAGAGCTGCCCTTTAGAACACACTCTACATCAGCCAGCCCGATCAGCCATTTTTCATTGCAGACCTGCTGGCGGAAAAATCAGCATTTACAAAGCAGCTTGTGATGCAGTGAAGAGCCCAGACAGAAATGTAATAAACAATGTTTTGAATTACATTTTGGACATTTAAAAATGCTCTGGGCTCAATTTCAAAAGGCATTTGCATTTGTAATGAAAAAAAAAAAAACCATCAGTGAGCTTCCAGTCTCAGTCTCAGGTTAACAGGCCCTTTTATGTTGTAAATTTTTTGCAGGAGCAATTACAAATTGTACACAGATTCATTATTTCTTGAGTACTTTATCAGGACATTTTCCCATACATCTAATTTGTCCTGTCTGAAATGTAACTTGACATAAGGGATTTTCTTAATTGCTTTTGAAGCCCTTCCAAGATAATCAGCTGCTTTTTGGAGCATGCTAAAAGACAGTAGACAATATTGCCAGGCTGTCTTCGGATCACACGCTGAAGTTTTTGGGTAAGAGATAGCAAAGAAAGGCAACATTTGCCTTTTAAACTCTTCAGTAGCTCCATTTTAATTTGCTTTTTATTTGAATGACTTTGTCAGTGTCTAACAATAGCAAAAGAAGTTGCTCCATTTTTATCTGCCCTATTGTAATGGCTGTCACTTTGGGGGTAGATGCAGTCAATATTTACAAAAGGATTAAAGTATAATCTTTATTATTTTGAAGACTCTTAACGAAAGATTAAAGATAAAACCAAAACTAAAATAACCCAATTTGGGGAGGAGAAGGTATACTATAAAAAGCCAGTTGTGTTTCTGCTATCTTCCTTCAACAGATTTAAGCAAATAATACAACATGTATTTATTTTGGGAGAATGTTTTTACTTTGAATTTTCAAGCTGCCAATTCTAAACAACTTCATTTTTTAGTTACACATGTAGGCAGGATGATGTTCCCCCACAGATGTTCATACCCTAATCCCCAGAACCTTTCGTGGCAAAATGGACTTTGTAGATGTGATTAAGGTAATGGACCTTGAAACGGGGAGATTGTTCTGGATTATCAGGAAGTACCCAATCTAATCACAAGCATCCTTAAGATTGGAGACTATATCCATGCTGTTTTCAGAGAGCTATGGGATAGAAGAGTTGGAGAGATTTGATGCGAAGATTCAACCTGCTCCTGCTGGGGGTTGAGGACAGGGCCACAAGGTAAGGAAGGTGACTACCCACCAAAAGGTGGGAAGAGTCTTCAGCTTACAACCTGCATGAAAACAAGGACATCAGTCCCAGAGACTCAAGGAACTGAATTCCACCAACAATCCAAATGAGCTGAAAACGTATGCTCCCCTAGATGCTCTAGAAAGAAGTGCAGCCTGCAGATACCTTGATTTTAGCCCACTAAGACCTGTGTCAGATTTCAATCTTTATTTACAAATTAATAAAGATTGTACTTTAATCCTTTTGTAAATATTGACTGCATCTACCCCCTTACACTTAGTGACCTACAGAACCGTAAGATATTTGAGTTGTTTAAGCCACTCCATTTGTGGCAATTTATCAAAGCCACATAAAAAATTAGTACGCTGTCCACAGCGTAATACCCTATTTTCATGCCCAAATCATCCTTAAAGTGCCCAAATACAAGAGATTTAATACCAATTTTACTACACTTAGCATTTAGTCAGCGTCACCTTATGGAATGGAAATTCAAATATTGCTTGCTAAAATCCAATTAAATGGAAAATATAAAGACTGTAGGTTCGCTTCAGGAAGCTAACGTTATTAACTTAAGAACACTGATTGGAATATTGGGTAAAAGATGAAAATTATTAGCTTTGTTTTAGATCAACAATGTTAATATGCCATGCTGACCCTTAATCATCTCCCAAGAATTGCTATTGGCAGGAGTCAGAAAATTGATTTTTCTCAATTTTAAAGCTTAGCCTTGAGAGTCTGTAATAAGAAGTCCACAGGAGTTCAAGGAATATTTAGATCTTTTCAACTAAAAGCTACTCCAAACATGATAGGAATTATTACTAATAACAGCATCATTTTTTTCCAGGTGAAGGCAGCCAATATTAGTAGCCAAAAATGAAATGACTAGTTTAGTGCTTCATTTGTATTAAATGATGACCATATCTAAGATCCTTGTTTTCCATTTGTAGTTAATTAACTTTCCCAAAGACATAATGGCAAAGAGCAGCAATTCAAGTGAGCCAGAGGATCACACACTGCTATGTAAGGTGTCAAACTAAAGAAAACTGAGAGCTTCAGCTCATAAAGTGGGTTAGGAGGTTCAAGATCCAAGCCTGTAACATCAATAACGGTATGGTGTTCCATAATAAGACAGTGCATTGAATACATGTATCAAATTTTGTTTTCCTCTCAAAACCCCAAGGAAAAATAAAAAAAAAAATAAATAAATAAATAAAAAGAAAAAAGACCTAACACAACTAGGACAGAGAGAACATGAAAGGAGACAACAGAACAAAATTTTGGAAGCTGAAAAGCAAGGGAACTAATGGTAAGAGATTTAACCTACCCAAAAGAGTGAATTTTGGCTAGAAGTGGATTGAGAACTAAACTAACTTACTCTGAAAATCCTCAAAAGGATTGGGATCAGATACCTCTGAAATCTTGGGTAAAGGGGAAGGGACAGAGTAAAGAAGAAAAAGTGACGTTAGATTCCCAGACACCCTCCCCAACAGCTCCTGATGACTGGACATCTGTTCTCTGGAGAGACCAATGCAGATAGATTCTATTTTCTCCCTTCCCCACCCCTCCTTTTTTTTCCCCCAGACAGGGTCTTTCTCTGTTGCCCTGGAATGCAGTGGCGCCATCTTCGCTCACTGCAGCCTCGACCTTGACCTCCCAGGCTCAAGCGGTCCTCCCTACTTCAGCTTCCTGGGTAGCTGGGACTACATAGCACCACCGTGCTTGGTTAATTTTTAATTTTTTTTGTAGAGACAGGGTCTCACTGTGTTGCCTAGGTTAGTTTCAAACTCCTGGGCTCAAGTGATTCTCCTACATCAGCCTCTGAAAATGCTCAGATTACAAATGTGAGCCACTGAGCCTGGACAGAGATGTGGGTTCTAGACTGAGGTGTGTGTGTTGGGGAGTAAATGGGCAGGTACTATGCTGAAAACAGGAGGATTGAGTGAACATATGAAGGCTGAATGCTAATTGCAGCAACTTCAAACTGTGTGAGAACTCTAATATAATCTAACAAGGAGTTCAAAATTGTTTGCCCTGTTATCATGGGACTAGGCCTCTACTGGATGAATATCACACTGTTAAGAAAGCCTATTTTTTAACAGGTAAGCTTGGTTCTAACAATGAGCCTCTACATTACCAATTATGTGATCACCCTAAGTAGGAAGTGGATGGCATGAGAGGAGCCCTGGGTGGTAGGTCAGCTGGCCTAAAGGCATGATAGTGATGTGGTGAGCTCTCTCTTTCCCCTAGCATCACTTCTCTGTAGATGAAACTTTCACATGTCCTGGCATGGTAGCTCACGCCTGTAATCCCAGCACTTTGGGAGGCTGAGGCAGGTGGATCACCTGAGGTCAGGAGCTCGAGACCAGCCTGACCAATATGGTGAACCCTCATCTCTACTAAAAATACAAAAATTAGCTGGGCATAGTGGAAGGCACCTGTAACCTCAGCTACTCAGGAGGCTGAGGCAGGAGAATTGCTTGAACCCAGGGGGCGGAGGTTGCGGTGAGCTGAGATTGTGCCGTTGCACTCCAGCCTGGGTGACCGAGTGAGACTCGTCTCAAAAAAAAAAAAAA
>NW_016809273.1:2584365-2611441 GCF_001698545.2 Rhinopithecus bieti
TACGATGATCCTATTATCCTGCCACTTCCCTTTTTCTAAGATGGTAAAGATAATGATCAATAAATACTGAGGGAACTCAGAGACTGGTGCCAGCATGGGTCCTCTGTATGCTGAGCGCTGTCCCTGGGCCCACTTTTTCTTTCTCTATATTTTGTCTCTGTGTCTCATTTCTTTTCTCAAGTCTCTCGTTCCACCTAATGAGAAATGCCCACAGGTGTGGAGGGGCAGGTCACCTCTTCACCCAACTACATTTTTACCAATGTAAAAACCATTTATATTGGTACCAGAATAGTGGTTTTCCACTGAGGTGGGGAAAAGACCAAAACAAAGCAGTATGGAGGAAACAGATATCCTGAAGACAAAATAAAAAACGACAAAAAACTCCACACAACGAAAACAAAATTACCATTGATATTTCTGAGCTATATGAGAACCCATACATCCATGAAACATGATAATGATGCGAATTTTTTTTTTTTAAAAGAAGCATACAGAGAACAAAGAAAAGCTATTAGGAATCAAGAAGATGGTAGCAAAAAAGAATTTAGTAGAAGAATTTGGAGGGGTATTAAAAAGTCAAAGCAGCCGGGCAGGGTGGCTCACTCCTGTAATCCCAGCACTTTGGGAGGCCAAGGCCGGTATATCACGAGGTCAGGAGTTCAAGACCAGCCTGACCAATATGATGAAACCCTGTCTCTACTAAAAATACAAAAATTAGCTGGGTGTGGTGGCGCACGCCTATAGTCCCAGCTTTTTGGGAGGCTGAGGCAGGAGAATTGCTTGAACCCAGGAAGCGGAGGTTGCAGTGAGCTGAGATCACGCCACCATACTCCATCCTGGGCAACCGACCAAGCAAGACTCCATCTCAAAAAAAAAAAGTCAAAGCAACCTCTCGGAATGTAAAAAGACATAGAGCTGAAAAATTGGGAAGAAAATATGAAAATCAAAGAATCCTTGTATTAGTTCCTTATTGATGCTATCACACATTGCATAAATAACATGCGTTTACTGTCTTACTATTCTGGAGGTCACTAGCCTGAAATGGGTTTCACTGGGCCAAACCCAAGGTATTGTCGGGGTCATGCCCCCTCCGGAGGATCTAGGGGTAAATCCGTTTTCTTGCCTTTCTAGCTTCTAGAAGAGGCCCAAATTCCTTGGCTTGTGACTGCTTCCTTGCATCACTCCGACGTCTTGCTTCCATCATCACATTTCTTACTTCTTTGAATTCTTGTCGCCCTCTTAAAAGGATTCTTGTTACATTGGACACACCAGGATAACCTCCTCATCTCAAGATTTTTAAATTTAATGACATGCTGTAAGAGCCCCAGGTTCTAGGGATTTGGACACGGATATCTTGGGGAAGAGGAGGGGGTCATTATTCAGCCACTACAGGCAGAATAGGAGACGTGATATCTATAAAGTAGAATGAGAAAGAAAATAGGAGAAAAATAGCAGTGAGATAGTGAAGGATTTAAGTTTAAAGATTGAAGGAACCTACCAAGTACAAGGCAAAATGAATGAAAAGAGAACTATAACAAGGGACACCACTGTAAAATTTCAGAATACTAGAGACACAGAGAAGATCCGACAAGCTTCCAGAGAAGGGAGGAAAACATACAAAGGACAAGGAATCGTAATGTCTTTGGAATTCACAAAATCAACACTGGAAGCACAAACACGGTGGAACAATGCATTCAAAATTCCAGGGAAAAATGGTTACCCAGCTTAAAATTATATACCCAGGCACTCACAGTTGAGTCTTCACATTTTGATCTATTACGGAGCCTTGTTCTCAGGAAGCTATTGAAAGATGCGCAGCCAAAACTAGAAAGCACAACAAAGGGAAAGAAATGAAACACAGGTAACAGGAGACCCAACACAGAAGAGACAAAGGAAATTCTGGAACAATAGTGAAGAGACGTGGGAAATATAAGGCAAGATGTCCAGACTGGCAAAACGACTTACGAGAGTAAGTTGAGGGCTTCTGCAATTGCACCACCTCTTATTACTAAGAGGGCTTCTGCAATTATACCACCTTTTTTCCTTAAGTCTTATCTTAGAATGCCAGGATGAGCCTGGACCAGCTTCTTATTTGTTCCTTCTCTGCTCTCCATGCTGTGATGATTGGAATACACGAGGATCCTTATTTTACCTTCCAAGCATAAGCCTGAGAGTCAGATGTGGGGATGATTAGCTCAGAAACCGAAAATACTGGGTAACTCTGTTTCGCTTACCACATTCTTACTGACCACCCTGTCCCTGCCTCAAAGTACCATCCTATGGTAGATCTAATTTTCCCAAGACTTACTCACGCCTTTGCCCACTGGATCCTAACGAGCTCTGTAAACTCTCTGGAAAACTGAAGCCAAAGACATTCAGTTAATCATCTCCTGGGAACTGTCACTTAGCAATAGAAATAGTGTGCTTTTTCCCATAGCTAGATGTGTGCTTGTACCTATTTTTCAAACTGAATAATGTATAGGAGATACATACAGAGATTATAAATAACCATAAAGATAATCCAGAATCTGATACAAAAGTCAGCATACCGGTCAGGTGCAGTAGCTTACGCCTGTAATCCCAACACTTTGGGAGGCTGAGGTGGGTGGATCACCTGAGGTCAGGAGTTCAAGACCAGCCTGGCCAACATGGTGAAACCCCTTCTCTACTAAAAACACAAAAATTAGCCAGGCATGCTGGTGCACACCTGTAGTTCTGGCTACTCAGGAGGCTGAGGGAGGAGAACTGCTTGAACCCAGGAGGCGGAGGTTGCAGTAAGCCAAGATAGTGCTACTGCACTCCAGCCTGGGTGAGCCTCCTTCTCAAAACAACAACAACAACAAAACATCAGGATACCACATCACACCAATTAGGATGGTTACTATCAGAAAAATAGATCAAAAATAGAATTACCATGTGATTCAACAATTCCACTTCTGGGTATATATCCAAAAGCACTAAAAGCAGAATCTCTCAAAGAAAGATTTGCCACCCATGTTCATTGCAGCATGCTACAACATAGATGAACCTTAAGAATGTTACTGCTAATTGAAATAAACCAGTCACAAGTCAAATACTGTATGAAATACTGTATGATTCCACTCGAATGAGTTATCTATAGTAGTCAGATTCAGAGAAGAATGCTAGTTAGCAGGTGCAGGGGGAGAGAAAAGGGGCAGTTGTTAATGGCTACAAAGTTTTAATTTTGTAAGATGAAGAGTTCTGGAAATGGGATGCATAACAATGTGAATGTACTTAATGTTACTGAACCGTATGCTTCAAAGTGGTTAAGGTGGTAAAGTTTATGGTATGTATATTTTACTACAATTTTTTTAAAGTAAAAAAAAGAGTCAGGATAATGATTACCTCTGGGAAAAAAATGATACTATGATGGTTAATGTTATGTATTAACTTGGCTGGGCCATGAGCTGCCAAGATATTTGGTCAATTATTCTGGATGTCTGTGAAGGTGTTTTGGATATGATTAATATTTAAATTGGTGAATTTTGAGTAAAGCAGATTGCTTTCTGATATGGTTTGTGTCCCCACCCACATCTCGTCTTGTAGTTCCCATAATCCCTAAATGTCACTGGAGTGACCCAGTGGGAGGTAATTGAATCTTGGGGGTATTTACTCTCATGCTGTTCTCATGGTAGTGAGTTCTCATGACATCTGATGATTTTATAAGGGGTTTTTCCCCTTTGCTCACCATTTTTCCTTTCTGCCACCATGTGAAAAAGAACATATTTGCTTCCCCTTCTGGCATGATTGTAAGTTTCCTGAGGCCTCCCCAGCCATGCTGAACTGAGTCAATTAAACCTCTTTTCCTTATAAATTACCCAGTCTTGGGTATGTCTTTATTAGCAGCATGAGAATGGACTAATACAGCTTCCATAATGTCAGTGGGCCTCATCTAATCAGTTGAATGCCTGAGTAGAATAAAAAGATTAATCTTCTCCAAGCAAGAAAGAATTCTCTAGCAGTCAGTCTTCAGACTTCACCTGCAACATCAGCTCTTCCTGGTTCTGCAGCAGACTGCCTTTCAACTCAAACTGGAACATTGGCTCTCCTGGTTTTCAGTCTGCCAGCCACAAGCTGAGCACAGTGGTGTATGCCTGTAGTCCTGTCTACTTAAGAGGCTGAGATGAGAAGGTTGCTTGAGGCTAGGAGTTCCAGGATGTAGTGTGCTATGACTGCACCTGTGAATAGCCACTGCACTTGAGCCTGGGCAACATACTGAGACTCCCATCTCTTAAAAAAGAAAAAAATAACACAGACACACAGACACACACACACACACACACACACACACACACCCTATTGTTTCTTTTCTCTAGAGAAAAAATTATGCCTAATACAGAAACAATGGGGGAAAGCATTTGCAGAGCTTCTAAGGTACTTGCAATGTTCTTAACTTGAGCGGCAGGTACACAGGAGTTTATCATTATTCTGTAAACTGTACATACATTTAATGTAGTTTCTTGTGTGCACTATTCTTTTTTTTTTTTTGAGGCGGAGTCTCGCTCTGTCGCCCGGACTGGAGTGCAGAGGCCGGATCTCAGCTCACTGCAAGCTCCGCCTCCCGGGTTTACGCCATTCTCCTGCCTCAGCCTCCTGAGTAGCTGGGACTACAGGCGCCCGCCACCTCGCCCGGCTAGTTTTGTATTTTTTAGTAGAGACGGGGTTTCACCGTGTTAGCCAGGATGGTCTCGATCTCCTGACCTCGTGATCCGCCCGTCTCGGCCTCCCAAAGTGCTGGGATTACAGGCTTGAGCCACTGCGCCCGGCCTGCACTATTCTTTTCACAATTAAAAACATTTTTTAAAAAATCTTAGTTTGGGATGCAACCAATCTATTCACCAAAGTTCACATCTTTTTCACAAGTCTTCAAGATTTAAAAAAAAATAAATAATCTGGGTCTGATAACACTGTCTGTAGGCAGAGACTGTGTTAAATTGGTTTGGCATACTTAAGTGGGTTACAGATCATAGATCTGCAACGGGTCATTAAGAAAAATTCAGAATGTTTTGGGGTTAACTTTATGAAAGATGACTGTCCCTCATGCTGCTGAGAGAAATGTTATCCAACTACATAGATATTGGTGTCATCTTATTTGGTATCATATCATATGGCATCTATTTTTTCCTCTTCTTTTCTTGACTTCTAGTTTCAGGGTGAATTCTAACTACAGACAAACACTTCTGAAGGCCAGAACCATCATCCCTCTTTCCACTTTCCAAGGACATTATGTGTTCTAGGCACATAAAGCCTGAGGGTGACACTGTATAAGGAAAATAAAAAATTATTTCCAGCCCTCCTATATGCCAAAGTGTTTGACTTATCCTGAATACTTTTTAACATCTCACATTAAAACATTTTAAAGCCTCTATATCAATTTTTCATTTCAAAGTCAACATTTTTTAAATCTACAACAAACTGAAATTGTTCAATAATATGTAGTGTGTATATATGTCAAAAATTAGAATTGAAATGGGGACTACGGAAAGCAAAGTAACTGTAGACAGAGCTGGGCAATTTCATGGCCATATTTCAATGTAAATCACTTGCAAGTAAATACATGGAGTGAATGTATTCAATTTCCAGAGATACATTTATATGCATACAAATTCAAGTATTCTGGCTATTTCTGTAGCAAAATACAGAAAAGAACTTTCAGGAGTCCTTAGGTAAAACAAGTTACAAAATAATTTATCTTCTTTGAAATATTTTAAGTGTATTTCCAAAATACTAAAATAAATCTAGAAAATACTTAAAAATCACAAAGAGAAACCACTAGTAATCTTATTTACGAGAAAAAACTCCTAATATCTTACAGCTGAAAGTGAAGGTAATATTACAAGACCACCATTTCTCCCCCATACCCCAACCCTTGGGCATCTGTTAAGTCCACAGCTACATTTGCTATCTGTTCCAAGTATTTCCATGACAGACCTGTGAAATAGGTGGTATTCTTTTCATTTAACCCTAAAAACTACTTCAAGCTCTGAAAGGAAAAGCAACTTGCTACTAACATGTGAAAAAAATCACCTTTGAATCTAGAGTTGTTTCTTTTCACTATACATAATACTTCCTTCAAGTAAAACAATTATCTTGAGTAGCCTACCCTTGAATTAAAACCTACTGCACAAAAAAAAAAAAAACAAAAAAAAGCCTGCTACTATATTTAATGTTGATGAGATAGATGATTTGACTGCCAAAGGGGTATAATTAACTTATATTCCAATCAGATACCCAGCTTACAATGGGGTTACATCCTGATGAATCCTTCATACCTTTAAAATATCCTAAGTAAAAAATGCATTTAATACATAAACCTACTGAATATCACAGCTTAGTCTAGCCTACCTTAAATATGCTCAGAACACTTAGATTAGCCTACGATTGGGCAACATCTAACACAAAGCCTATCTTATAGCAAAGTGTTAAATATCTCACGTAATTTACTACATACTAAACTGAAAGTGAAAAACAGAATGGTTGTATGGGTACTTGAAGTATGGTTTCTATTGAATGTGATTACTTTTCACACCATTGCAGTCAAAAAATCCTGCTGAACCACTGTAAGTCAGGGACCATCTGTACACCAATAGATTAAATTGTGATTCCCTCATTGATACAATGGGAGACATGCAGCCAAAAAAGGAACGAGTTCCTTCTCTTTGGTGCTCTGCTGGTAAATAGTGGCACATGTGATTCTTGGTGCAGTGCTCTATGGGTCGGGAGGATCCTTGACCAGGTACAGTGGTCCCTGTAGTCACTGGCATCAGGGCCAGGTCACATGGGTCTGGGAATGCTCAGCTGGCTCGGAGGCCTGTGTCAAGTGGGGAGCAGAGGAAGACTTGGCTAGTGTCATCAGAATTATTCTTATGGATGAATGAAGCAAATTAATAAATATAATAATAATGAGGGCCGAGGCCGGGTGCGGTGGCTCATGCCTGTAATCCCAGCACTTTGGGAGGCCGAGGTGGGCAGATCACGAGGTCAGGAGATTGAGATCATCCTGGCTAACAGGGTGAAACCCCGTCTCTGCTAAAAATACAAAAAAAAAAAAAAAAAAAAAAAAAATTAGCCGGGGGTGGTGATGGGCACCTGTGGTCCCAGCTACTCAGGAGGCTGAGGCAGGAGAATGGCATGAACCCAGAAGGCGGAGCTTGCAGTGAGCCGAGATCATGCCACTGCGCCTCCAGCCTGGGTGACAGAGCGAGACTCCATCTCAAAAAAATAAAAAAATAATGAGGTCCGAGCCCTGTGGCTCATGTCTGTAGTCCCAGCACTTTGGAAGATCAAGGTGAGTGGATCGTTTGAGCTCAAGAGTTTGAGAGCAGCCTGGACAACATTGCGAAACTAAAAATACAAAATTCAGCTGGGTGTGGTGGCACATGCCTATAGTCCCAGCTACTCAGGAGACTGAGGTGGAGGCTGCAGTGAGCCAAGATTGTGCCACTGCACTCCAGCCTCGGTGAGACTGACACCCTGTCTCAAAAAAAAAGAATTGAGAACTAGGTTGCTGTCAGAGAAAGGTGCCACAAACATGGGAAGAGCCAAAATAAACGCTGTGGAACAAGACTGGAATTGGGGCTATCGATGTCAACTTATGGTTTCTTATGCAAAGAAATGTGAAAAAGGTCAAAACCATGAAAGACAAACACTGAGGAAATGTTCCACCTTGAAGCTAAAGCAACATGGCGACACACACGAGGAATTTTGGACTGCATAGACCTATCAAGGACAACTGGAACAACTGATGAAACGTGAATGGGAACCTATAAAATTGAATGGTAATTTCTGGGGTATGTAGATGTGTATTCTTATTTTTAGAAAATATACACTGAGGTTTATATACTAAGTGGGTGATGAAGCATCATTATCTTCAACCTATTCTTATATAGTTCAGTATACACATGTGGTCTGCATGTAGAAAGAAAATGATTGGGTAGATGTGCTTCACACTGACAACTGGGGCATCTGGAAAGGTAAATATAAGCATTCTTTTTTTTATTTGAGACGGAGTCTCGGTCTGTCGCCCAGGCTGGAGTGCAGTGGTGCGATCTCGGCTCACTGCAAGCTCTGCCTCCCGGGTTCACGCCATTTTCCTGCCTCAGCCTTGCGAGTAGCTGGTACTACAGGCACCTGCCACCTCGCCCAGCTAGTTTTTTGTATTTTTTAGTAGAGACGGGGCTTCACTGTGTTAGCCAGGATGGTCTCCATCTCCTGACCTCGTGATCCGCCCACCTCGGCCTCCCAAAGTGCTGGGATTACAGGCTTGAGCCACTGCCCCAGGCCAATATAAGCATTCTTTACGCTATTGTGGCAACTTTTCTGCAATATTGCAATTTTTAAATGAAGTTTTAAAAAAAGGACATTCTTGGCCAGGCACGGTGGCTCATGCCTGTAATCCTAGCACTTTGGGAGACCGAGGTGGGTGGATCATGAGGTCAGGAGATCGAAACCATACTGGCCAACATGGTGACACCCCGTCTCTACTAAACATATAAAAAAATTAGCTGGGTGTAGTGGCGCGTGCCTGTAATCCTAGCTACTCGGGAGGCTGAGGCAGGAGAGAATCGCTTGAACCAGGGAGTCGGAGGTTGCAGCGAGCTGATATCAGGCCACTGCACTCCAGCCTGGCTATAGAGTAAGACTCCGTCTCAAAAAAAAAGGACATTCTATATAATATACAACAAATTCCAAATGAAAAAAACTTCAGAGAATTGTATGTTATTCTTTGTGAGGGCAGAGAGTGAGAGCATGGACACGTGTGTTTTGTGATTACATTCTTCTATATACAGAGTACCTCTAGAAACGTATGTAAGGAACTGACCTACATTGATTTCTTCCACAGATGAAAAATGGGTGGCTAGAGAAGAATTACACTTTCTACTCTCTGAAACTTAATTTTGCACTGTATGAAATGTAGTAACTTAAAATATAAAACAAAATGCTTTAATTTAGTGGTTGCCAAATGCAATGCCAGACTGGCAATCTTAGAACCACCTGGAAAACATCTAAAAATAAATTTATAGGCCTCAATTACCAAAATTTATGTCAGTAAGCCCATGGTAGGACCTGGGTATCAGTAAAATTTTCCCAGTTAATTTTCTCAGCCTACTCAATATGAAGATAAGAATAAAGAACTTTATTATGATATCCAGGCCAGGTGTGGTGGCTCATGCCTGTAGTGCCAACGTTTCTGAGAGGCCAAGGTGGGTGGATTGCTTGAGGGCAGGAGTTCGAGACCAGCCTAGCCTCATCTCTACTAAAAATACAAAACTCAGCTGGGCGTGGTGACAGGCGCCTGTAATCCCAGCTACTTGAGTGGCCGAGGGAGGAGAATCGTGTGAACCCAGGAGGCGGAGGTTGCAGTGAGCTGAGAATGCACTACTATACTCCAGCCTGGGCGACAGAGCAAGACCCTGTCTCAAAAACAAACAAACAAAAAAAAAACACTTTATGATGATCTACTTCCACTTAATGAATAAATATACTTTCCCTTCCCTGAGATTTTAACATTTATTTTCTCTAGGTTACTTTAAGAATACAGTATATAATACACAGAAGATAGAAATATGTTAATCGACTATGTTTATCAGTAAGGCTTCTGGTCAACAGGTTTTTACTAAGTATTTGGGGAGTCAAGAATTATAGTGGATTTTAGACTGTGCAAGGTTGATGCTCCTAAACCCATACTGTTCAAGGATCAAATATATAATATAACAAGATTATATAGCTATTAATTTTTAGTTAAAAAAAATCAGTTGGCACAAATAGATACAATATCTGTAACATTCTAGGATGGGGTGGTAGTTCACATTCTGGATCAAGTGTTAATTTTATTGTGTTTTATTTCAATATATATTAAACTATATTCTTTTGTATATATCAGATGTTACATTAGAAGAACGTAATTTTTAAAAATTAAAGCAACAAAAGAACAATTAGTTTAGAAGTTTGGTCCTTACATTTAAAAAGGTAAGTAAATACAAGAAAACTAAGCATTACATGCCAGCAGTACATATTTATTATTATTCACGAATAGTGAAAAGACTTACAAGGCCCATTATTATGAGTATAACCACACATAGGAAATATCACTTAGCGGCGACATGGGATGAAAAGGACGGTTATATATTTATATTAAAAAAATACACGTTTGCATTCAACGTTTGCCTAGGAAAAAAATACATGTACACACGCTCTTTCAAGTGCTCCCCATAAACTGCTATAAAAGCAGGAAGCATCAAGCTGTAGAAGCTCCAATATACATAACATGTTGAAATATCTCAAGCATAAAAACTGTACGTAACTTGCAAAAATAAAGTTCCTTTCTTCAAACATTTTGATCTGAGCTCAAGCAAAGCAAATAATGAACACCAATGATTTTTATACCATTTCACACAATTTAAAATAATGAACATGAAAAGGTCAACAGCTTCAAAAATCCTGAAAATATGGAGGTTATGAGAATGAACAATGCATTTCATCTGAAAAGTCTACAGCAGATCTGCTTCATCCTGGCTCTCAAATATTTAAGGATCTAATTTACTGTACTCAAACTCCAAGTTTAGCCAGGACAAACAAAATGATAAAAGAAAACTACTGCAAACAGGGCAACATTGTCCTTTAGTTTCTTTAGACAATTTCACTAGTGCAAGAGCATCATTTACCTGAAAGATCCTAAGAGTCACAATTAAAGTACTCATACAAAACTATTTCCTTTGTTCTTTAAAAAGTGCCACATACTATACTTTTCATTAAAAAAAAAAACAAAAACCCAACACAAATAAACTAATGAAAGACCGTTTGTCTCCATCTCTTGTCAATGAGGAAAGGCCAAAGTGATTCTTTGATTCCAATTCGAAATGGTGTTCGTTGGCCAATGCCCAAGGTCTCCAATTTGGAGCAGTCAAGCTGAGCATTTCTTGGACGTTGTGCTCCTAGGACAGGGCTGTCAGTAATCTTTAAAGAAAGACAAACAAAAAAATCAAAAGTAAGTGAAAGGTTATATTTGAGGGCTTTGTTCCCCCTGACCTTTTAATATGTATATATTTTTAAACAGAGATGAGATCTCCCTCCACTGCCCAGGCTAGTCTCAAATTCCTGGGCTCAAGGGATCCTCCTGCCTCAGCCTTCGAAAGTTTTGGGATTACAGGCATGAGCCATTGCGCCTGGCCATTTTGAGGTTTTATATTTGCTACTCATTTTTGCTCTTAGCGTAAGAAATCTGGTTTGATCGTCCCTGGAAAAATAAACCAAATGCCTGTCACGATCAAGACAATAATACATTTTCTACAAACTTCAATACTCATGATCTTCTCTATAGATGATAATTTCGAGAAAAGCAGCACTATGAACAGCCAGCATACAAGCAAAGTTCACTTTGATTAGTACTGAGAAATGAAGTTACCCAACACAGCAATAATATATACCACAGCGATGGATCTAGAGAAGGTTTTTAAAGCCATGTACTTACAGGTCTTAAGTGACTGCTGGGGAGGTTGAAGGCATCTGCAATTGCACACGCCATTTCATACTTAGTCATCTGTTCATTGCCAGACCAGTGAAAGGTTCCCTTAATTGATGGATCCTAAGAACAATGACACAATGAATTCAATAGTTTCAACGTTTTGAGTTGAGCAGGATAAGAGGTTTGACAAAAAAGCTTATTTAGAACAAGGTCCAGGAACTAAAATGCAACCCTCTTTTTCCGGAAAGCTCTCATCAAGGTATCTAAAATCAAGTTTCTACTAATACTCCCAGCAAAACACAAAAGAGCAATTTCTAGAATTTAAACCTTAAGAATTTTAAAATAAAAGGCTCCAGTTTTACTTAATTGGTGGGAATATAAAATGTGATTACAGATTTTATGAAAACAGTCCAATTTAATGAGTATTTTAATTACCCTAAAACGAAAACTTAATAGAACCATTCAAGTTGAGCTAAACTTTCTTAAATATTGTCATGTTATATATTACAAAATATAATTCTCATATATTAAAAAACTGCGGTCATATTAATATTCTAAACTAAATCAGTCTCATCTGTCTTTGTATGGATATTATATTTAATACTAACTTTTTCAAATGTGCTGGGATTACAGGTGTGAGCCACCATGCCCAGCCCCCAAACAGTACCTTCTTAACAGACATTAGGTGATTATTTTGAAGTTTTCTAACACTTTCCAATAAAAGAAATGATGGGGTCTATAGTACATAAGAAATAAATGTAGACAGAAGAGCATAATATTTTTATTCTTCAGGAATATAGTGTACTACATGTAAACCACTTTTATTTGGTCTAATAGTTTTAAAAAAGCACTTTTGGCTTTCACTCAGTAATACTCCAAGTATAGCTATGAAAGTTCAAGCATGGAAAAGACAAAGTGGACCTTCGCTAAGACAGGTCTCAGGAATCCTTCTTACCAGCATTCTCTTCTCTGCTAGCTGCCGGCACACAGTGGCCACATCTTTGACATGTGTGGGGAACCTCTGCTGCCAGTGATCCATGTTCGCTGACTTGTTGCTGAACTGCACTTTATCAAACATAACAGTCACAGCACTTTCTTCGAGCTTTTCAACTTCCCCATACAGAATAGGAATCCTCAAAACAGCAGCTCCTAGAGAAGAATAAAAGCAAATATTTTAAAGCTGACTGGCTCTTATATTTTGATGTAAGATACAAGGGTATGGATTTAAATAATATCAAAGTAGAAACCTTGCCTTTTAATTAAAAAAAAAAACATAATGACACAGCTCACTTGTGACAATGTAATGTAAAAATAGTCAAGGCCAGGCGCAGTGGCTCATGCCTATAATGCTAGCACTTTGGGAGGCCAAGGCAAAAGGATCACTTGAGGCCAGGAGTTCAAGATCAGCTCAGGCATCATAGCAAAAATCTGTCTCTACAAAAAATTAAAATGAAAATTAGCTGGGCATAGTGGCACATGCCTGTAGTCCCAACTACTTGGGAGGCTGAGTGAGGCAAGAGGATCTCTTGAGCCTGGAAGTTCAAGGCTGCAATGAGATATGATTGCAACATTGTACTCTAGCCTGGGCAACACAGTGAGACCCTGCCTCAAAAATAAAATTAAAAACAGTCCAAGGCTGAGTGTGGTGGGGCTCATGCCTATAGTTCCAGCACTTGGGAGGCCAAGGCAGGAGGACTACTTAAGCCCAGGAGTTCGAGACCAGCCTGGGCAACATAGTGAGACCTCATCTCTACAAAATGTAAAAATATTAGCCATTCATGGTGGGAGGATCGCTTCAGCCAAGGAGGTCAAGACTATAGTGAGCTGTGTTCCACTGCACTCCAACCCAGGCGACTGAGACCCTGTCTCAAAAAACAAAAAAAGAAGAAAAGTCAAAAACACATTTGCTAAGTATGTTCTGTCATTTGGACTAGTTTTATATATAAAATCCTACATTATTATGATCATTAAAAATAAAACCTATCATGACAACTAAATGCAATGAATAGTCTTTGGATGCTAGATTAAAAAACAAAAGCAATAAAGGACATTTTTGGCATAAATGAGAAAATTCTTAAATAGATTTGTATTTGATTACAGTATCATATTAATGTTAACTTTCCAATGTATGATAATTGCATTGTAATTATGTAAAGAACATTCTTGGTGTTAGAAGATAAAAGGTGAAGTATCTGGAGATGAAATTCAACTATTTATCAATGGGTCTGGCAAAAGCATACGTACAAAACAAATGTGACAAAACATTAAAATGTGTGAATTTATGTGAAGGGTATATGAGCGTTCACATTAGTTTTACAACCACTCATTAATATTTAGATTATATAACGGTCCCTGCTGATGGTATACAATAGTTAACATTTTAACTGCAAATCAAACATTTTCTTTTAAATTATATGACAAGAGAACTTAGATATTGCTATGGTTTGAATGTTTTTGTCCTCTCCAAAAATCCATGTTGAAACTTAATCCATGAAGCAACAGTGTTGGGAGATGGGGCATTTTGGGAGGTCTTTAGGTGGTCATCAGCGCTCTGCTCTCATGAATGGATCAATGCCATTATAAAAGGGCTTGAAGGAAGAAGCATATCCCTTTCTGCTCTTCTGCCATGTGAGAACACAGCATTCCTGCCCTGTTGAGGGCCAGAAAGAAGATCCTCACACCTTGATCTCGGACTTCTCAGCCTCTAGAACTGTGTGAAATAAATTTCTGTTCTTTATAAATTACCGAGTTGTTGGTATTCTGTTTTAGCAGCACGAAATAAACTGAGACAAATGTATTCAAGGATGATTTCGACAGAATAATTTGTAATACAAGAAAACTTTAAAAAAAACCTAAATGTCCATTAGTAAGGTATTCTATGCTAGGGCTGCTTCTCAAGGCCATAGTACAGTCTAAGGCACTAGTTTTAGTGCAGGGGCTCATTAAATTAAATTCTATGCAGCCACTGATAGGATTAAGATATCCCAGAGCTCACTCCACTTGTACTGAAATGCAAAGATGTTGAGGGAGAAAAAAACAGGTTATGAAACAACATGCACACATTTTTTGAAAATATGTAAAAATGCTTCCACACTTAATCACATTTGGTGTTTATCTCTCTAAGGCAGTATTTATGAGAACTTTTATTCTTAGTAATTTTACATTTTTTCTAAGGAGTGTATACTTTTTATATAAGGAGATGTGTATTATACACAAACTCACATATAGGAAAAAAGAAACACCATACATGTAACAGAATGCTAACACATATAACAGAATACATAAAAACAAAATACATATACATATAACAGAATAACATACATATACAAGAATACATATACATATAACAGAATATCTCACTCTATTATACTGCCCTGTTTTCTGAAAATAAGTTACACAAAAGCTTGCATTACCTGACTTGTTTTCTATGCGCAAAGATGAATATGTAAACACTGATAGTGGAAACTGTCTTGAAGGATTCATAGTAGTTATCTCTTAGAATTTTTTATTTTTTGATTAAATATATTTTAATTTTTCTCTAATGAGTCACATTCATTGACTAACATCTTAAATTTAAAACCATTTATATGTATAGGTATAAAAAATTTTAAAGTCTTCAAAACAATCAGGGGCTAAAGAGATTACATCTTACCTAAATTGTTCTCCAGGACAGCCTTTTCTCCATCTAATTTTGTTTTGCCATACAGATTTAGGGGAGCTGGTACGTCTTCCTCTCTGTAAGGTGGATTTGTTCCATCAAATACATAATCTGAGCTAATGTAGATGAGAAATGCTCCAGCAGCAGCTACAAAAAAAAGAAGACAAATCCATTAAATTTTTACATGACATTACTCTTTCATGGAATTTAGAATGGTTTTTCATGATATATAAAACGAATAACCATCTATCAAACTTTAATTTTTAAAAACTCAGCAATCACTTATTATTTTATGAAAATTTTATAAAGTCATCATTACCTGCTTCCTTTGCTAAATTCCCAGAAGCATCCACATTAAGTTGAGAGGCAGCATCTGGCTGATTTTCTACAACATCTGGTCTTCTCTCTGCTGCACAATGAACTATAACATGGGGCTGGAAGTTAAGCATTGATGTCTTTTTAACTCAAAATAAAATGAAAGAGGTATTACAGCCTTCTTAAAATTAATTCAGAGAAAAATGTGCATTAAATCAACATTCCTTCAACTAAGAATAAATCATTACAATTTCTAGCGTAATTCTGTCATGCTGCTTCTTTTCCCTGCAAGATTCAAACTTAAAATATTTATAGGGACTGAAAAGAGTATTTCATAATATGTAGACACACACCAGAAAACAAACTGTCAACAACTGTATTTTTATTCTGTTGTGATGGCTCATGCATGTAATTCCAACACTTTGGGAGGCTGAGGTGAGAGACTGCTTGAGGCCAGGAGTTCGAGATAAGACTGGGCAACATAGTGGTACTCGATCTCTACAAAAAAAATTAAAAATCAGCCAGGCGTGGTGGCGTGAGCCTGTACTTTTAACTGTTGTGGAGGCTGAGGCAGAAGGATCACTTGAGCCAAGGCACTCAAGGCTACGGTGGGCTGTGATCGATCTATCGTACTCCACACGCTGGGCGACAGAGTGAGACCCCGTTTGAAAATAAAACAACCGTGTTTCTAGGCTGGGCGTGGTGGCTCAAACCTATAATCCCAGCACTTTGGGAGGCCGAGGAGGGCGGATCACTTGAGGTCAGGAGTTCGAGACCAGCCTGGCCAACATGGTGAAACCCCATCTCTACTAGAAATACAAAAATTAGCCAGGTGTGGCTGCGCAGACCTGTAGTCTCAGGTACTCAGGAAGCTGAGGCAGGAGAACTGCTTGAACCCTGGGAGGCGGAGGCTGCAGTGAGCTGAAACTCCACCACTGCACTCCAGTCTAGGGAAGAGAGCAAGACTACGTCTCAAAAACAAAAACAAAACAGATTAAAACGAAAGTGTTTCTAAATCAAAACAAGTTTTATCCCCCAATTTGGACAGGAGGAAAGAGCTATCATTAATGCAATTAACATGATGCAAATATCCAATAAATCCATGTCAAAGCAAGAATAGTATCAGTGATACCAAAAACCTGACCCTGCTTCCTTAGCTCTAAAATGAAAAAAACTATTTTGCAGTGTTGTGAGGTTTACAGTAACATCTGAAAACCATCTGCAGAGAAAGTATTACTTAGAAGGCACTCTATAAACATTAAGCTTTTTACAAAATACTTCATATTTGTCTTTGTCAACGTGTCAAAATTTAACTTTAAGGATTGCATATGCCATGTCATACTAAATGAAAAAAATGCTACTGCATAATAGGTTATAGCTTTAGAGCTTTCAAGCATAGTAATTTCTTTGAGAGCAAGGATATTTTCTATATCATCCAGACAATTCTTAATATTGTTCATGTATACGTTAAAATAACCTAAATCATACCTGAAAATCATGAATGATGTGATGAACTGCATTAGAATCCAACAGATTAACCTGTTCAAATTTTGGTCTTGCTCTTCTAAAACCACAGCCAACAGCATGCCAATTATTCTGCTGAAATTCTTTGTGTACAGCTCTGCCAAGAAGCCCAGTGGCACCAGTAACCAGAACCCTCCTATTAGGGATGTTAACTTCCTCCTAGAAGGTGAAGGGCGAAAGAAAGAGTTACTAACTTTGAAAATAATTCTCTCAAATAAATTAGTCACCATCGTTGTTCCCTAAATTTCTTAATTCTACATATTTTGGTTCATGTCCCATATCTGCAAGCCAATTCTAAGGTTAAGTTAGAGCCGGGCACCAGGCTCACACCTGTAATTCCAACACTTTGGGAATCCGTTGGGCCCAGGAGTTTGAGACCAGCCTGGGTAACATAGTGAGACCCCTGTCTCAATACAAAAAAAAAAAGTAAAATATACTTTATATTTATAAAATAAATTTTAAAATAAAAAAACAGAAAACACACTTAAAAATGTAATAAATAAAGTTAGAACAATGATTAATCAAACCATACAAAACACTGTATCCCGTAAGAAAAAGTTTTTGCCAGGCATGGTGGCTCAAGCCTTTAATCTCAGCACTTTGGGAAGCCAAGGCGGATGGATCACCCGAGCCCAGGAGTTCGAGACCAGCCTGGGCAACCTGGTGAAACCCCATTCTTACAAAAGAAAAAAAAAAAAAGCAAAAATTAGCTGAGCTACTGGTGGTGCATGCCTGCAGTCCTAGCTACTTGGGAGGCTGGGGTGGGAGGATCACTTGGGCCTGGGAGATCGAGGCTGTAATAAGCAAAGATCATGACATGCACTACAGTCTGGGGGACAGAGTGAGACCCTGTCTCAAAAAAAAAAAAATTTGTTTTAATTAAAAAAAAGTTATAATAATCTTTCCCAAGGAAAAGAACACAAGATGATATGCAAGGAATTATGTAGATTTATATTTCCTATGTTAACAGAAAATCCTAGTTTTATGATTGACAATGCCCAAATGAATAAACAGCAACTTTTTTTATACTTTTGCTCCAAGTACCTAAATAGTAAATATTACATTTTTCAGTTTATAAGACTTTACAATTTGTCTTGCTCCTATAGATATGACTGAAGGTGCTCTTTGAGTATCTAGAGAGAAATGTGTTTTAAGTTTACCTATTTTAAGGCCTGATTAGTATTTGGGTCAAATCTGCCAATATATTTACAAGCTGACATTTCTGGTCTTCAGATTTTAATCCCAAATGTTCTTTCAAGTCTCATGTTCTTTCAAGTCTCAATGATTTATCATACGTTGATGGACCCAAGGTAGAGAATCAACATTTCAAAGGAATTTATGAGGAGGAAAAAAAACTTGGTCCTTACAACACTTAAATGCTTTCTAAGTTTAACCAAATTGGTAAATGTTCCTTAGTTAACCCTAAATTTACCTACATAGAATAGTTAAAATTGGCCAGGCACAGTGGCTCATGCCTGTAATCTCAGTACTTTGGGAGGTTGAGCTGGGCAGATCACCTGAGGTCAGGAGTTCAAGACCAGCCTGGACAACATGGTGAAACCCCACCTCTTCTAAAAATACAAAAAAATTAGCCAGGCGTGGTCACAGGCGCCTGTAATCCCAGCTACTCGGGAGGCTGAGGCAGGAGAATTACTTGAACCTGGGAGGCGGAGGTTGCAATGAGCCAAGAGCGCGCCACTGCACTCCAGCCTGGGTAACAAGAGCGAGACTCCATCTCCAAAAAAAAAAAGCTAAAATTAATAAACACAAAGGATAAGAAAAAATATTTTAAGCAGATCTGTGTTGCTACTGTGAAACAAATAAATTCTTACACACAGAAATGAAAAAGAACCACTATTTAGGAAACAATTTAAATTCTATGTTTCCAAGCATAGTTCCAAAATGTCCCTTCTTCCCAAGATGGGTAACACCAAATTTCCCACCAGGATCTTGAATAAAGTCAACTTTTACTATTAAAAAAAAACCAGTTATTTTATCTCAAGAGTTGTTATAGTCATCTAATTCTGAGCTATCAAAAACTTTAAATACATATACAATACCAAAGACCATTTAAAGCCCTTAGCTCAATTAAATTACTTAGCCGAATACATACATTAAAAAAAAAAAAAGACACCAAAATCAAGTATTTCTAGCATATCAAAACCTAAAATGAAAAGACTAACAGGGAAAGATAGTATAAAGGTATATTCTTAGGATTATTTTTCCTTAGTTCAACCAATTTCAAGACATTTTAAAAGTTGAAAGCAATTTCATTCAGGCTGCGTTGCAAAACTTGGCTCTAAACCAATTGATCTATGAAAACAAGGATTTCAGCCAACAAAATATTTTCTTTGAAATTTGGCAAGAAAACAGCTCTACAAAGATTGAACTGTAAAGAGGAGAAAACATGCCAAGTCTAGTACAGATACAACAGACAAAACAATTTACACAGGGTAAATACTCTAAAGATTCCTGAAAAAATACTGTAAAAGAGATAATTTGGTTTCTTCCGAGTTTCTCACTTTTTTGGTTCACTGTAGGGAAGCAAAGGAACAGGTAACCACAGTTCCTAAGGTCAGTGGTTCTCAAGTTTCAGTGTGGATCAGAATCACCTGGAGGGCTTTGAGATCACAAAGGTCTGGGGTGGGACCTGATAATTTGCAATCCCAACAAGTTCCAACAAGTGATGCTGATCATTGTGATTTGGAGACTGCACTTAGAGGACTAGGGTACTCTGAACTCCAGGAAAGTTCAAAGCTTTCATAAAAATCTGTTTCTCTTATACAAGCAAAACAAAAAGTGCCATCTACCTTTCTCAAAATGACAACAGTATCTTTCCCCTTAAAAAAGAAAACTTGAAATAGAAGCCAAAGCATTATACAATCCACAAAAGTTACTAAACAGTGAATTAAGATCTGGGTACTTCACTGATTCTGTGAAGTACACTTGTTTCATTTTAACATCTCTGTTAAATGAATTAAAAAAAAAAATCTTAAGAACTGTCATAGTTTGGCAGTATTTTTTGCTAACTTAGTGCAACTTAAATAACAGCCCAGATGATTTTATTATAATTAAGAGCATTTTGGAGCTGATGCAGTGTTAAGTATAGAGAAGAATAAGGCTCTTTAGGGAATATAATAGGCTTAACTTAAAAAAGGAAGTGGAGTTGCAGGAGAAAATGCAACTTTATATCCTTATACCCCTAGGTTACTATGTAAGGCCTCCAGTACATAGTAAGGCCTCCAGTGCGCCCCCGGCCTATTCATGTTAATTTTCAAAGAGAATGCTGTGCAGTATCATTTCCATTTCAGTAAATGCTTGCACTTCAGATCCTCACTCTTAATAAAAATCTTCAGCACTGATATCTGACCGCTGGGTACTGTACACTGTTTCATATTTTTAAAAGGTAATTGTAGGTAATCTCAGCTACTCAGGAGGCTGAGGCAGGAGAATCGCTTGAACGCAAGAGGCGGAGGTTGTAGTGAGCTGAGATTGCACCATCGCACTCCAGTCTGGGGAACAAGAGCGAGACTTCGTCTCAAAAAAACAAACAAAAAAGAAAACTAACATGTTATATGAGTATATAATCATAGTTAGTTGTTTTTGTTTTTTTAATAACAGCAGTTTGAGGCCAGGTGCCATGGCTCACACCTGTAATCCCAGTACTTTGGGAGGCCAAGGTGGGCGGACCACCTGAGGTCAGGGGTTCAAAACCAGCCTGGCCAACATGGTGAAACCCTGTCTCTACCAAAAATACAAAAACTAGTCTGGCATGGTGGTGGGCGCCTAAAATCTCAGCTACTTGGGAGACTGAGACAGGAGAATCGCTTGAACCCTGCAGGCAGAGGTTGCAGTGAGCAAAGATTGAGCCACTGCACTCGACTGGGTGACAGAGCAAGAAGGAAAAAAAAAAAAAAAAAAAAAGCTTGTTACAAAAGGTATTTCCAAAGCGAGAAACAAGAAGTCCGGTGTTAAAGGTTTTGTCTGCAGTAAAAAAGCTGGAACCAGAACCCGAGTCTTCTTGCTTCTCTGATCAAGTCAAATACACTGCATTTTGTCTCAATCCTTTGAACTAATATTTGGTTTCATGAATGATTAGTTTTATCTGTTCTGCCACAAACTGGTGTTAAGAAGTTATTCTATCTCTATTGATCTAATTCCTCACTGGTACATGGAGGAGGCATTTAGACAAAATGACTAAGGCTCTTTGAGCTTTAAAGTTCTACATTTCTAACAGTTTCCATATTATTCCTACCACAAGGAGTCCGAATAGTTTCGTTTAGTTAAACAAGGTAACTTTTCCTCTGAATAAGCATTACTCCGAAATTTAAAATATGCCAAACAAATATCTCTATTTTTGAGCTCCTATATAAACAGTACTCTGCCTCTTACACTGTTTTGTCGGGGCTTTTTGGTTCGTTCTTTAGAAAAGAAATGTCCCTCTAAAACTACTTTGGACCTGCACTCCATAAATTATTTTAGCTGTGCACAAGGAAGAAATGGCTAAACACTTTAAGAAACTCAGAATGAAAGAACAAAATGCTATCTAGTTCACTCAAGGCACAATAAAGAGTTGATAATACTTTGCCTGAAGTCTACTTTTTCTCAACTTTTATTATATGGGGGAAAGTAGATCTAGTATCAGTTTAAGTTACTGTAAACGTATCTTCCTCTTATTGTCTAAACTTTGAAGTACGGAATTCAACCACTCCAAGGGACCAGATTTATGGACACCAAAAAAAAATTTCTAGAAAAATTAAATACATATAAATAAATGTGGAGCTACTGTTATTATTCTATCTAATCGAATGATACCAAATTGTATAGGTAATGGGAGATATATGGCACTTTCCGAATGGTCCAACACAGTTCTCTGCGACAGTGATTTCTACTGTAGCACACTTGCATTAATGTCTACTAAAAAAGGCCGAGAAAAGTAAAGAACGGACTATTACTAGTATGTGGAAGGGGCTTCCCTAAAAGTAAATGCCTTGTCGTTTTTGGAAACTTTAAAACTTGGCACAGTTTCATGTTTATTTTTTAATTCCCCAGAAACAGACCTTTTAAGTAAACATTACTGAGATATACTTTTTAAGATTCTCTAACTACTTAGGTGGGACTGGTCTAACTCCTACTGTGACCCTACTGTGCCCCACAGACAGTATTACTAACAGGAACCACTCTAGGCTGCTTCTCTAACATTAACTATGAGACAGTTCTCGTTCTCATGAGTCAGTAAGCTTTAATTCTACAGGTTTTGACAGCAGTAAGTCTGTGCCAAGCTCTTCGTTGTTTCATTTTTAATGAAGGAAAACACGAAAAGCTATTTTCATTTTATACTGAACTTCTTTTGTGAAAGTAGATTAAGCTTTATATGCACACGTACACCGAATGCATACATATAAATGTAAACATACAATACGTAACATGCACTCAGCACCGTCTGGAGGACCTACCAACATAGAGGTTTAACATACCATTTATCTTAACTTTAGCCTCAAAGAACCAACGTGATTTGAAAACCCTAAACCCTAAGTACATTTGGAAGCACGAAGACTGCATTAACAAAAACAGCCATCTCCTATATTCTCTCTTCTCTCCAAAAGACATGGTCTGGGCATTAGCAGTGTTCTTATCCCCAGGGTTGGATATGTTCTGTTGTCAGATTAATGCTGGAAGCCCTTAAGTGGAATGGAACAAGATGGGGCGGGGGTGCGAGGGGCACCAGAGATGGATCTTCCAATCATCATCATAACCTTCCTTCAGGGAAACTCCGTTGTGGTTCAAAGCCCCAGACAGTCAGTCACACAAACCTGTATCTGAAGTCCAGGCTCCAACCTTACGGAATGAACGTGGGCCAATGTCTCACCCTCTATGCCTGTTTTCTCATCTCTAAAATGAGGCAATAACAGAATCTCACAGTGGATGATTAAAGTAAAACCCTTCAAGCGCATAATCGTGCTGAGAACTTAGAGTTCAGTAAGTTGTCATCTCCAGCACTGTTATTTGTGTGAAGTCACCTTTTCCTGTTCTTTCTCAAACCTACGAACTTGTAAGATCGAGGAACACGAATCAAAGACGAAGAAACGGGGAAAAACAAAATCAAAACAGAAACAACTCTGAAAAACCTCTTTGTTGTCAGGAGCAGAGACTGAACTCGAAAGTAAAACCTCCACCTACTTGCTTCCTGCCGCAGTGGCTGGAAGAAAAAAAACACTGACCCGTGTGCGCCGAGATAAACAAACTCGGTGGCGCCACCCTCGGATCCGGGTCTGGGAGGGTGGCAGTGAGACCACTCCCTGCCGGAGGCTCTGACCCGGGCGGAATATGCCTTGAAAGCCGCTCGAGCCCCGGCGGCTTGTCCCCCTCGGCGACCCCGCTCCCACCGGAGACGCCCAGGCCGACTCCCTCACCTCCACCAGCCGGCAGCTCCCGGGAACAAAGTGTATAGAGAGCTCTTTCTCCCGCCCCACCATGCCCGCCGTCTTCACGCCGCAGCCTCACCGGCCGCCACCTCCTCCAACCCAGGATCGACGCGGGCCTCAGCTCAGACGCCCTCGGCCCGCCTCCCCTAGGCCCAGAACGACCCCGCTCGCCGCTTCCGGCTTCCGCTGCCATAGCCGCGCCCGTTGATTGGCCACGTTCTGCCGACGCCCCAGAAAGAGGAAGGGCACGCGCGGTCCGCCCCCAGCCCACGCGCCGGTGGTTAAAGCTACACACAAAAGAAAGGCCCTGACCTGAGGCAGTGAATTCAGGTTTTGTTTCGGAGATTTTATTTGTGTGCTTTTTCGTCTACTTTTTTTCTATTTTTTCTTGACTCGGGAAAAGATTGAACTGGATCGCTTTGAGTTTCAAGTTTGCAGACTGCTTAGTGCATGAGGATCGACTGAGCAACACATAAAGTAGAAAGAAAGCATTTTAAAGTCATGGGGGCGGGGGCGGAGGTGGGTAGAGCATAATGGACACATCTCTAGAGCCCTAGGTGTGGGTTTTAAAGATTTAGAAAAAGACAAGGAATAAAAGAAAAGGGTTGGCGTCTGAGCCATTTGTCTTCCTGGATGCTTAAAAAAAGAAAAAACCTGTGTGTGAGATTTCAAAATGTAAAACTATTTTAATTAAAATAAAAGTTGTGGGGAAAGGAAGATGAACTACTTAGGTACCTCTTCAAAATGCAGGTCCTTGGACTTTACCCATAATTACATAAGGAGAAACGAGCCCGGGGTCCGGCTTCTTAACGGGTTTAACCAGAATCAAGCCCACCCTTTGAGAAACACCGCCTCGGGGACTGCAAGATTGGGCCACGCGAGCCCAGCCTTGGTAAGCACCGAGAATTTAAGCAGCAGCGTGTAATGCTGGGCGTTCTACCACCTTTTAAAAGTCAATCAGCCCTAAGTGCTGATGCCGACTTATTTCCCTTCCAGTTCAAAATCGCAAAAAGTTCCCACCCGGGTCGCACGCCTGTGAAATTTATGCAGAAAGTAAACCCTGGCACAGGCCGTGTAGGATTTGCCAACTTTGCACCGAATAGTCCAACGGTTCTTGTGTGCCCAGGATAACAAGCTCTAAACGTCGCCCACAAACGTGACCACTGCTTGGATTTTCCTAGGGCCTTTCCCCGTCTCCTAATCCTTTTTGGTTTATTTTCAAACTAAAGACTAAGCAGCCTTTTAAAGGAGTTTTTCCACGTCAGAACACCGTGACTTTCCTTTCTCCCCAACCCCAACGAAAACTCATTTCCTCATTTGTGTAAACGTAAGTTTCTCTAGAACAGTAATCGAAGACAGCCTGAGGTTTCTTATTTTCCGATTTTTTTTTTAAATACAGGCTATTACTGTTCATCAGTTTAGCATTATTTAGGGAATCCTTGAGGACTGCCCCATCGCTAAACAAGTATAATCCGGGGACAACAAAGAAGAGGGCGGGAGGAGGGCCGGGGGAGCAGCCAAGATCATCTTAATACTCCTCTCTTAAAAACTGGGAATTCGGTTTAAAGTTTCTAGTCGCAACACATGATGTAATCTTACCTTTCTATGGGAGAAAAGAAAATAATTCTTCCTTCTTCAACGAGAAAAAGGTTTAAGGGCAAGCATATGCAATTAGCATTCTGATTCTCAGAGCAGCCTAGCCTTGAGGAACAGAAAGAGTTTAACTTGGCTACTTTTGAGAATCTGACTTGATACTTTCCCCGTAAAAGTTGGGTACAGTTCTAGGGGCATATGTTTGGATATGGTTTTTAATCATTTTCTTTAATGATGGTAGGGTCTATGCGAATCAAACGCCATTCTTACATAGACAATGTACAACTTGGTGTGGTGGTGAAGTCTATATATTTAAAGAGAGCAGCCTGAAACTAAAAGTTATGTTAGCAGATTAATACAAAGACAAAGAACATCTGGAACACACAACTACAGATAGAAACCTTATTTATGTAGAAACTTTATATACATAATTGCATTTAAAATGGTAAATGAAACTGCAATTCTGTCTTGCATTTTACTCTTGTCAGCTAATGAGACTTAGCTGAGTTCTTCATAACCTGGTTCTCTAGGTCAGTAACTAAAGTTGGCTTATTCTTCCTTGTCCCGAGGTTGTTTTAAGGAAATGAATGACACCCGTTTCTATTTTCTTTACACAACAATTGTTTCTAGCAGGCGTTCACTGGAATGCTTTTAAAGCATCTCTTACTCTAGAATGCTTCATTTCTTGAATTGCTAGTTCTTACCTGCTCCATGTCCTCTGGCATTTCAGGCATGACTCCAGAATTATTTCAGGAGAGCAGATACGGGATGGGTCTTAGCCTCTGCCTTCTCTTGCTGGGTCTTTGTTCGCTGCTGCCTGCAGAGAGCGCAGGCACGCCAAAACGTGAGGCGCAGCTTCACTTGACCTTTTAAATTAGCATTTTGATTCCGATCCCGGAATCTCGTGCAGTTTTCCCACATGGCAGTAAGCTGGTAGCTGATTCCCCGTGGTAGTCTCGAAAATACCCAATGGGAAGTTTCATGTTTAATTGCCAGTCAAGCCTGGGTCTATTTGCAAAACTATTTGGTAGAACTGTTTAACAAAAACAAAAACCCAACAACTTCCTGTCAAGACTGGTTGTAGTTTTCTCTTGCGGAAGAAGAGTGAGCCACGCTTTTGGAAAGCACACAGATCATGCAGTTGATTCCTCTTCTAAAAGGCACAGTTTTCTGTCATTTTATTTAGTTACATTTTATTGCAACAGATTATGTTTAGTAAAATTCTGCAGTGCTTTCCCTTCCCAGTGCTTTTTAATTATTTCAAAGGAGAGTAAAAGGCGGTGTTGGTAACAGCACGCAAGAAGTAAAATGCAACGGGTCATTTCCATTAATACTAGCTGCGCTCTGAGGAAATGGTAGATGGAGTGAACTTAAGTTTCACAAAGCATTAAGGACTTTTAGATAAGTGATTTCCAAACCTGCCTGCACCACAGAACCTAAGAAATGAAATCATTCTCTAGGAGCGAAGCCCAGTAATCTGTTTTCGAAGACTTTGAAGGGTAATGAATGTGCTCAGTGAGCTTTGCATCGCTCTTCTGGATTATGGCTCTGTACCAATTTAAGAACATCAAAAATTGCCGTTCGAATTGAACTAAAAGAATCATCTAACTTTTAATGTTATATTCATTTAGAGCACACAGCACATGGTAAACTCTAAGAGGCATTCAGAGAAATCTATTAATATAAATTATGAAGAATTGTTGTGTTGTGTGTTTGCATTTGTGAACAAATGTGAACCTGAAAAAGCCAGTCTTTCAAGATGGATCCCAAGTGGCTAACTGGGCATAATGTATTTATTTTTATTGTTTCAAGACAGGGTCTCTCTCTGTCACCCAGGCTGGAGAGCAGTGGTGCCATCACAGCTCACTGCAGCCTGGAACTCCTGGGCTGCACGTAGTTCTACAGCCTCAGCCTCCCAAGCAGCTAGGCGTGCACAACCACAACCAGCTAATTAAACAAATTGTTTTTTGTATTTAGAGACAGGGTCTTGCTATTGGGAGGGGAAATCTCTCTCTCTCTATATATATATCTGAAAAGAACTAATATTCAGAGCAATTAACTCCTACAACTCGATAA
>NW_016809273.1:2614817-2695169 GCF_001698545.2 Rhinopithecus bieti
GCCAGGATGGTCTCGATCTCCTGACCTCGTGATCCGCCCGTCTCGGCCTCCCAAAGTGCTGGGATTACAGGCTTGAGCCACCGCGCCCGGCGAGACAGAAGTTTTTAACAGACACTTGTCATGTCAGACCTCTATTGACTCCAACAGGAGTGGCATCGTGTATGAAAGGTTGAAGAAAAGACCCAGAGACAGTGAACCAGATATAGGGTTTATTGAGGGAACTTAAATACAAGGACAGTCCAGTGGCAGTGGGCTGGACAGGAGAACCACTGCCATTTGTAAAAAGTATGGTTTATATAGCATTTTCCACCTAGCAACCTCCATTTAACCCATAACAAAGGGCCTCCATCACCTGTACAGCTTGTGTTGCAAGGGATGAACCGGGGCTCAGATGTCCTCCATAGATAAGAAGTGAATATTCGCCTTGGCCATTCCTGAATTCTTTAGCTCCAAGCATACATTCTTCTTAGACCACAGGGTCATTCTCAGGGTATGCTTAAAGTTATTGCTGTCAGGTGGATCTGCCATACAACGCTATTTATTTATTTATTTATTATTGAGACAGAGTCTCACTCTGTCTGCCAGGCTGGACTGCAGTGGCACGATCTCGGCTCACTGCAACCTCCGCCTCCCGGGTTCAAGCAATTCTCCTGCCTCAGCCTCCCGAGTAGCTGGGATTACAGGTGTATGCCACCACACCCAGCTAATTTTTGTATTTTGAGTAGAGTCAGGGTTTCACCAGGTTGCTCAGGCTCGAGCTCCTAACCTCAAATGATCCGCCTGCCTCGGCCTCCGGAGGTGCTGGGATTACAGGCATGAGCCACCACACCCGACCCGGACAACACTTTAAAAAGGAAGATATAAGAATAGCCGATAAGCACATAAAAAGATGCTCAACATTAGAGAAGCAAATTAAAACCACATGAAGATACCATTACATACCTAACAGAATGGCCAAAGTTAAAGACTGAAAGCATCAAATGATAATATAAAGGAGGCAAATTTTACTTCTGTCTTTTCAGGGTTTTTCAGCTAGACTTAATAATTCAATTAAGGTAGATCAACAGGAAAAAAGCATACAAATCTATTTTATATGAGCTTTATGTGGCATAGGTCGTTCCTAAGAAAGTGAAGACCCAAAGATGCAGTTAGAGTTGCAATTAAATACCAAATTAGACAGAGTACTAAATTGTGAAAAAGTAACTACATTTTTTGAGGCTAGAAGATCAGTTATTTTAATAAGGTTGGTACAGAATTATCTGGCATTAACTTCCTGTCTTTGGTGATAGGAATGTTCACTTTACTTCTTGTATGGGAGGGCATCTTTCATGTGGGAATGTCATCTCCTGCTTTTAAGAAACAGAAAAGTCACAGTGATCTTCTTGTGCCTGCTGTTTTTTAAGTGTCTTTAACTTAAAATAGTCAAAATGCCAGGGTGGCATATTTTGGGATAACATATTCTCAACTCCTTCACTAACAAGCATTTTGAATAACTAGAATGCTGTTATTGCTAGAGGGAGTATAAAATGATACAACCACTTTAGAAAACTGAAAGTTTTTATAAAGTTACATGTATGCCTCAGAGAAATAAGAACAATAAGAAAAAAAAAAAGGAAGAAAATAAAATAAAATAAAGTTAAACATACACCTATTCTGGCTGGGTACAGTGGCTCACGCCTGTAATCCCAGCACTTTGGGAGGCCAAGGCGGGTGGATCATGAGGTCAGGAGTGCGAGACCAGCCTGACCAACATGGTGAAACCCCGTCTTTACTAAAAAAAAGTACAAAAATTAGCCCGGTGTGGTGGTGTGTGCCTGTAATCCCAGCTACTCAGGAGGCTGAGGCAGGAGAATTGCTTGAACCCGGGAGGCGGAGGTTGCAGTGAGCTGCGATCGTGCCACTGTACTCCAGCCTGGGTGACAGAGAGAGACTCCATCTCAAAAAAAAAAAAAACCAAAAACAAACAAAAAACGTACACTTATTCCATGACCCAGTAATTCTACTTCGAGGTGCTTACCCAAGAGAAATAAAATATATGTTTATAAAGACTCACACAAGAACATTCATAGCAGCTTAATTCAAAACAGATTAAAACTGGAAACAACATAAACATCCATCAGCAGATGAATGGGTAAACAAATTGTGGTGTATCCATACTGTGGAATATTACTTAGCTATACAAAGAAATGAACTGTGTAAATGAATCTCAAAGTCATTATGATGAGTAAAAGAAACTAAATACAAAAAAGTATGATTTTACTTATGTGAAATTCTAAAATAGATTAATTTATCGTCGTCTTGTCTCCCAAACCTAATCTTCCTCTTAACCTCCCAGGTTTGTCTGAAAGATACTATTATACTGATTAACTCAGCTAGATTCAAGTATGCATATGAAAATTTATTAGGGGATAAAGATAGTAAATTTAAAATGGATCATTAAAAAAATCAGGCTGTCAGTGCTTTGTGTGGAAACTGAAAAAAAATAAGACTGGATTCTAATTCACTTATACTAAAATAAATTATTTACAAATTTAAAAAGTTGAACTATTGTTTCATTTATCATGGTTATAAAAAGTTAAACTAAAAAAGTTGAACAAAAGCATGAGAAGAGTATATATAAAATAATCTTGATGTGAGGAAACCTTTTATAAGCATATTATGCCATTTAGAAACCAAAAGGGAAAATATCTGATTAAACCACATAGATTATTGTAAACAGCTGCACAACAACAGTAATGATAATTAACAAAGTCAAAAGACAAACTGAAGGAAAATAAGATCAAATGTGAAAAGCAATTCACAGTTGATAAAAGTCAAAAGGAAAAACCACATAGGGCAACATGATGGAACTTACCAGTAGTCAAGAAAATGAAAATTAAACTTGACAATATTTTAAATTAACAGATTGAAAAATATCTAAAGACTAAAACTTTTATTAAAAGTAATATTTTGTCTACTTTGTTAACTATGGTGTTTATTTGTCAAGATAGGCTAGTTTTACACTAGGGTAACAAATCCAAGATCACAGTGCTTAACCTTAGAAAGTTTTTACCTCCCAGTCAGGCTACACATCAGAGAAGTCAGCCAGATCTCTGCATCACACAGTTTCCCAGAGAGCAGGTCTGGGGAGCTTCCTCCCTTCAGTGGCTTCAAAAATATGTAAGAGAACATTCCAGGCAGATGAATCAAGTGCACAGAAGATAGGCCTACTCAGCCTGATGTGCTCAAGCTTCTGTAAAGAGTCCAGTGTGGCTAAAAAGAATAAAATAGGGAAAGCTGGGCCAGGGGGCTCATACCTGTAATCCCAACACGTTGGGAGGCTGAGGCATGTAGATTGCTTGAGCCCAGGAGTTTGAGACCAGCTTGGGCAACATGATGAAACCCTATCTTTATAAAAAAAAAAAAAGGAAAAAATTAGTTGAACGTAGTGGCACATAGCGGCACATAGCTGTAGTCCCAGCTGCTTGGGAGGCTGAACTGGGAGGATCACTTGAGCCTGGGAGGTTGAGGCTGCAGTGAGCTTCAGTCTGGGCAACAGAGCAAGACCCTGTCTCAAATAAATAAATAAATAAATAAATAAATAAATAAATAAATAAATAATAAAAGAAGAAGGAGAAGGAAAAAAGCCAGAGAGGGAAGCGAGTGGAAGTGTGAGACTGTAGATCTGTTAGGGCCTTTTGGGCCACTGGAAAGACTTACTTTAGCTTTCACTGTTGGCATATCCAGACATCTGCCACAGACTGAATAATCCTTTAAAGACAGATCAGGTTATTTTACTACTTGCTTACAACCTTTCAGTAATTTCCCATCTACAAGGCCCTGCAGGATCTGTGCCCTATCTTTGACTCCACCTNCCAGAGAGGGAAGCGAGTGGAAGTGTGAGACTGTAGATCTGTTAGGGCCTTTTGGGCCACTGGAAAGACTTACTTTAGCTTTCACTGTTGGCATATCCAGACATCTGCCACAGACTGAATAATCCTTTAAAGACAGATCAGGTTATTTTACTACTTGCTTACAACCTTTCAGTAATTTCCCATCTACAAGGCCCTGCAGGATCTGTGCCCTATCTTTGACTCCACCTTCCTTGTCTGTCCTTCTCCTCAAATAGTATATACCCCAATCTTAATTAGACTCTCATGTTTTCCTCTCTCATAGTATCCTATACCTTTATTGTATAGCATTTAAAAAGTGTATGTGACCATTATTTACTTCACATCTGTCACCTTTCATTTAAAAACTTAAGGGCCAAGGTCATGTTCTCCTCTGTGTATCAGCACCAAATTCAGTCCCTGGCACAGGATGAATATTTTATAAATATTTTTGAATATATAAATGAATGAATAAATGAAATGCAGTATAATCAAAATCAAAAGCATGATTTGTAGATGAATCTATTTTATCCTCAGACCATTAAATTCTTAAGTGTGTAAATATATGAAGATAATACTTTTTTAAATTGTTTCTCCCAGAAAAGAGAATTGATTTTAAACAATTCAAATCAGTTGGCTATATGTATATAATTATTCACTTGTTAAAGATAATTAGTTTGCCTTTCACTCCTTTTCTTGAAAACTACAAAGTCCCAATGGAAGAAGAGAAAACAAGTTGGAAAATGGATGAATGTTACTGTGGCTAGAGATGAAGAGACAAGGTATTGACCCCACCCTCTTTGTTGTAACAGTTTCTGGAAAATCTATTTGTCAAAATTTGCCTTGTGATGGGAGCTTAGATGACTCCTAATTTAAAGGACTGATGAATAAGCTAGAGTTGGAGTCTCAAGTAAAACCTTCCTAAGGATAGGTGTCTTGGGGTCCAGCTTCACCCACAAATAGGTTCTGGGGCCTTGTTTCATATTGTCACCACTTCTGTCATCCTTTTCACCCTGTTTTAGGGGGTGTTCACATAGAAGTCATGAACAGCAGCAAGAAGAGGATCTGAAAGAATGATACTGAGGAAGGAGGCAGGGCATCCTGACCTCTGTCCTCTCTTGTCAACAGTGTGATACATGAGCAAGTACTCAAGGTTAAAGGCTATTGTAGATGAATAGGGCATGAGTTAGACTAGACAGGGTGTTCAGTTCCCAAACCCAGTGTGATGTTTAATTGGGATGTTTAATTTTTATACATCAACTTGACTAGATCATGGGCTGACTGTGGGCACTACTTCAGGGGGTGTCTGTGAGGGTGTTTCTGAATGAGGTTAATATTTGAGTTAGTGGATGCACTAAAGCTGACTGAGGGTCCATTGAGGGCTGAGTAGAACAAAAAACAGAGGAAGGGAGAATTAATCCCTTCTTCGTGACTGAGCTGGAATATATCAGTCTTTTGCTGACCTTGGACTGAGACTTACACCCTCTGCTCTGATGGTTCTCAGGCCTTAAAGTTTGTGCTGCACACCACCTGCTTTCCTGGGTCTCCAGCCTGCAAATGGCAGGTTGCAAGCCTTCTCAGCCTTCATAATCATGTCAGCCAATTCCTCATACTAAATCAACTTTTCTGTGTATCTCTTACTGGTTCTGTTTCTCTGGAGAACTGTGACTAATACAGATGTTGGTACCAAGAGTTGCTCTAGGGGGACAGAATATTAAGGATGAGTTTCCTGATGGTTCCAGAGTTTTTGCAATTGATCTTATTAAATCAATTTTGATCTTATTAAAGATCTTATTAAATATGTTAATAAGATCTTATTAAAGATGTTATTAAATCTTTAATAACATCTTTTATGTTATTAAAACATTTCTTACTCTGATCTTATTAAAGATGTTAACGATTCTTTCCAGTTAGTAAAGTGAGCACTGAGTGCATAGCATGATCTAGCAATAGAAATACACAAAATAATTGCATTGGCTACTCCTAATCAACCAGTTATAAGAGACAAGGAGCTGGTTAACTGTGTATATGATTTTTTTGGGGGGATTTTTGGAAAACTAATTGTTGATGACTGTTATGAAACCTTGTTCTTGTCTTCTTAGTCTAAAAGAACTTAAGAGACAGACAGTGAAGAAGATGCAGTATAAAGCAATTTATTGCAAAGGAGAAATAATATTTTGAAAGTTAAGTGCACAATAGATAGTACACCCTTAGAGAGAGGATTCAGTACAGGCCACTGGTAAGGATGAGACTGCAAAGACTGGCACTAGGGAGACTCCCTTTCTGGGAGTCTTACATGATTAATCATAAAGGGGTGGGAAGAGGTGTTACTAGTAAGCATGTTCTGGTCCTCTGGGTGCACAAGAGCAGTAGCTGTACATGCTTGTTCATACATGGCATGTCTCATTAGCATCTTAAATCTCCACCCAGTGGTGGGTTTTTTACTATTATAATGAGCAAAGGGTCAGTCTGATGACATGTAAAATCAAAATGTGCATGCTGTCTACAGGGAAATGTCTTACTGAAGATAGCTTTGCTTGAATTAGCTTGACTACAATGTGAATGCTGGGGCTTATTTTGTTCAAGTGTGTGGTGCAGTAAGCCACAGTTGCTGCATACCATGGGCATGTTTACTTCCTTGACTACCTATTCTGCCTCATAATGAGTCTAATGAGGATAGTTGGTTGTTTCTAATGTCACTGGATAAAGTGGTGCTAAAAAAGGTGAGTGTAGGGATTTTTATTCCCAGCTCAAGTGATCCATAAATAATCTGAAAGCTTCTATATACACCCTGAAGAAGAAAACCCTATCTCCTGAATTCCCAAAGCCGAGACTGTTGAAAATCAAACACAGCATCTCATCCTGTGACTGGCTGAATTACAACACAAATTAGAATTCCAGCCTTGCAGAGTGACTATTGTTAAAAAGAGGGCACTTACTGAAAAAAGTGGGATTCTATAAATTAGAATTTGGACATGTAGGAAGACCTTGATGAAGCTGGGGACATTAAGCCCCTAAATTCTGATCAGTCTTCTTTGCTGGTGGAGAGGCTTCTCAACCCCAGTGGAAGCAGCTTCTCCATTTCCAGTGATAGTACCCTCCAACCTGTCTGAGATGATTAACACTGCATTGCCTGATGAAATTGTAATGGTCTCCTTTGAGGCAGTTGATATGCAAGACAATGCCCATTCTCCTCCAGAACCACTTCCACCACCCTTCTTTCCTTCTAGACCTGAAACTAGACAGGAACAAAGTGTTACCCATGAAGAGATGTGCTGTACTCCCAAGAGTTACTCAAAGTCTCTAATTTATACAGACAAAAATCTGGGAACATATGCGAGAATGGATAATAAAAGTGTCGGAAAGTGATAGAAGGAACAAAAAGTTGGATCGGGTCAAATTTCTTGACATGTACTCACTAAGCAAAGATTCTGCATTTAACACTGCAGCTTGGGGAATTAGAAAGGGTGCTCACAGTTTGATAGGCTTACTGAAACATGGAAAAGATGAATTGGAAGTGCTGGACATGCCTTGGTTTAATCTAGAGGATGGGATTAAAAGGTTTAGGAATATTGGGAAATTGGAGTAGATTTTTCATTTAAGAACTACTCATCCACACTGGGAATGTCAAGAAAGTATACCTTGCACCAATATTATGAGAAATAAATTTGCGAGGAGCGTTCCAGCATCTTTTTCAGAACTCTGTGATGGCTCTTCTCTGTAGGCCAGAGCTCACTGCAGTCACTGAACTGGAAAACCTAAATATAATGGAAGTAACATATCCCAGGGTGGCATGGGTCAAGTAATGGGACTCAACCACCAAAGGCAAGGTGAAGTGGTTATCATAATGACAGAGCCAAAGGAACAATCAGAATAATCTGACTTGTGTAGACCTGTGCTTTGGCTAGTTGATCATGTTTTTCCTAGAAGTGAAATAGATAGGAAGCCTACTATAAAGTCTTACTTGATCTGTGTAAGCAGAAAACTTCTGTCAAGTGACAAAAGTTGAACTTGAATCATAAAAACAGAGAATCGTGGTCCCTTAATTCCCAGACTTGAGCCACTTTATAGAGCCAAAACCCTTCGATTGAAGGGGAGGACCTCAAGGGGACCCTGGTCCATAACCAAACGTTTATACTGTTAGTCTTTCTCCTAGTCCTCCCCAAAGGGACGTACAGCCTTTTACCAACGTAACTGTGCATTAGAAAAAGGGAATAATCAGATCTTTTGTGAACTAGTGGACACTGGCTCTGAAGTGACACTAATTTCAGGAGATCCAAAGTGCTACTGTCAGGGTAGCAGCTTATGGAGGTCAGGGGATCAATAGAGTTTTAGCTTAGTTCCATCTCACAATGGGCCCAGTGAATTCCTGAACCTATTCTGTGGTTATCTCCCAGTTCTAGAATGTATAATTAGAATATAGTCAGCAGCTGACAGAATCCACGCATTGGTTTCCTGACCTATGGAGTGAGGGCTATTATGGTGGAAAAGGCCAAGTAGAAGCCACTAGAACTATCTGTACTTAGGAAAATAGTAAACCAAAAGCAATGTTCAATTCCTATAGGGAGTGAAGAGATTAGTGCCACCGTAAGTACTTGAAGGAAGGCTGGGTGGTGATTCCTACCATATCTCCATTCAACTCACCTATTTAGCCTGAGCAGAGGACAGATGGATCTTGGAGAAAAACAGTGGATTATCACAAACTTAACCAGGTGGTGACTTCAATTGCAGCTGCTGTACCAGATGGATTGCTTGAGCAAATTAACATAAACCCTGGCTCCTCATATGCATCTACTGATCTGGCAAAATGCCTTTTTCTCCATCCCTGTCTAGAAGGCCAACCAGAAGCAGTTTGCTTTTAGCTGGCAAGCCTAGAAACACACCTTTATGTCCTACCTCAGGGTATATCAACTCACAAGCCCTGTCCTAATTTTGTTCACAGGAATCTTTATTGCCTTTTCTTTCCATATCACACTGACCCATTACATTGATGACATTATGCTCACTGGACTTAATGAGTGAGACGTAGCAACTACTCCAGAACTATTGGTAAAACATGTGCATGTCAGAAGTGGGAAGTAAATCCAACAACAATTCAAAGGCTTTTTCATGTCTCAGTAAAATTTCTAGGGGTCCAGTGGTATGAGGCATATTGAGATACCCCTCCTAAGGTAAGTTTTGCATCTGCCCCTCCTACAACCAGAAGAAGCGTGACATGTGGCAGGCCTCTTTGGATTTTGGAGACATTTCCTCATTTGGGTTTGTTACTCTGGTCCATTTACTGAGTGTCTTGAAAAGCTGCTAGTTTGGACTAGGACTCAGAATAGGAAAAGGTTCTGCAATAGGTCCAGGCTATTGTGTAAGCTGCTTTGTTGCTTGGGACATATGAACTTGCAGATCCAATGGTATTTGAAGTGTCAGTGGCAGATAGAGATGCTGTTGGAACCTTTGGCAGGCCCGTATAGATGAATCTCAGTGCAGACCCTTAGTATTTTGAAGAAAGACCTGCTATCCTATGCAGATAACTACTCTTTTGAGAAACAGCTCTTGGCCTACTTCTGGGCTTCAGTAGGGACTGAATGCTTACCATGGTCAATTAAGTTACCATGCGACCTGAGCTGCCCATCATGAGTTGGGTGTTATCTGACCCACATGCCATAATGCTGGGTGTGCACAGCAGGAGTACATAATCAAAGAACATGTTATGTATGTGACTGGGCCTAGGCAGGACCTGAAGGCAAAAGTAAGTTACATGAAGAAGTGACCCAAATGCCCATGGTCCCTGTACCCTGCTACCTTGCCTTTTTTCTCCCAAGCTCATGGGGAGTTCCCTATGATGAACTGACAGGAATAAATGACATGGGCCTAGTTTATAGATGTTTCTGTGTGATATGTAGGCATCACCTGAAAGTGGATAGCTACAATATGCCAGCCCTTCTCTGGGACATCCCTGAAGGACAGTGGTGAAGAGAAATCCTCCCAGTGGGCAGAACTTTGGGCAGTGCACCTGGTTGTTCATCTTGTTACCCCATCTTGGCTAAAAGTAGAAGTCCTGAAGCATTTTGTTATTTATTTATATATTTTTTAGAGATGAGGGATCACTATGTTGCTCAGGCTGGTCTTGAATTCCTCCCGCCTCAGCCTCCCAAAGTGTTGGGATTACAGGCGTGAGCCATTGTGCGCAGCTCATTAAACCATTTTATTGGACAATTTTTCTAATTTCTACATTTCTTCTGAATTTAATTTAAAAAATTGCATTTTAAAATTCAACCATGTATTAAGATCTAATAAAATAATTATGAAAAGTAATTCTGACTGATAGTCCCTGTTGGTCGATCAGTGAGGACATATTATAAAAAAGGTAGCTTATCAATATTATACCAATGTGCAAAACAGACATTTTAGAGAGAGATTTACCACTTTCTAAACAGTATCTTTTGTGATTCTGGGGACAAGGTGGTATGGGTAGGGTAGAGATAATAAATACATCTTATATAGAAGCATTAATGTAACTTCATAAAATACAAGTTGAAAAATCAATTGGTTAAATGACTCACTGTGTAATTTTATTTCATATTACACAAATATTAATCAAATGCTCAGTAGACATGTAGATGACAAGCAGTATATGACAAACTCTAAATAAATAGTTAACATGCAGAGTTTCTCAGATTTTCAGTGTATTTAAGAATTAACTGAAGAGTTTGTTAAAAATGCAGGCTTAAGGCCAAATCACAGATTATAATTTCATACAAATAGGATGGAGCCTAAGAACCTGTAAATTATTAAACAACTGATTAAAAATGGAGAGGTTCCTATGAAGTTAGGCTCATTCTTAAATTTCTTATTTCAGCTAGACAAGTGGAAGGATAATAGGTGAGTATTATCAGAATTGAAGTAGAGGCAAGAATAAACCAAGGTGTTTTAGCCTAGCTAAAGAAGCTCAGACTAGAAAAGACCTCCAGGATCAAGCTGAAAAATCTGGGTATTAGACTCTTGAAACTAAGGTTTCAGAACAGGAGAATAATAATATGATACTGACTTTTAAAAGAATATTAAGTTGATGAGATGCATTGTAAGCTGGAAAGCCAGTGGGAGGGTTCAGAATGAGGTGATAAAGGTGAGCATTAGCTAGGAGGTATTTACAAGAAAAAATAAAATCTCAAAAGACACTTTGGTAAAAAATGTTCCTTTCACATATTTAAGGATTGGCAGTTAAATACAAAATTATAAAATACCATGTCAAACATAATAACAACATCAATAACAGCAATACGAATGAAATAATCTTCAACAGGTTTTTCAGATGTTTATTTCCATGATTCTTGTCACTCCATAGGAGCTCAGTAACAGTTTGTACTGCCTAGAAGAATTATTGAAAAGAAGTATTAGTAATCTAGATTAAAATGAATTTATCCATCGCTATAAACTGAAAAGAGGCCTAGTATCTTCTCTAGGCAGATGAAGCAATATATTCTGCAAGATAATTTTATGTACATGTCTTTATCATTTCAACCAATTTTAATTTATTGTGAAAGACAAACATTCACAGTCAAGAAATAAGAAACTTACTTCTCCAAAACTACACATTAGAAAATGATTAAGGACTTAAGAGACATTTAGGTTAAAATGCTAAGGGTATTATAGAGGGAGTAAAATTGGGGAGTGTGGACAGGGGCAAAATAGTCAGGCAAAGCTTCAAGGAAGATATAATTTGACTCAGCCTTGAAAAACAGGCAGAATCCAGGTATACAGAAAAGAAAGTATAGGGGGAGGAAAAAAACAGTCATTTGTACACAACAATCTCAGTAAGAATTGCTTTTATCAGAAGGTGTCAACAAATTTTCACAGTTCATAAGATGGATGACTTGCTAAATGCTATGAAAGCAAATCCAAAGGAAGAGGACACTTTTATATATTTATTCATGTCTTACCTTCTTTTAATGGGGTTTTCAGGGCAAAATTTTCTTTACTTTCATGATGAAAAGCCTTTGAAGGATCAAAGTGTTTGATACCTAGGACTTTATTCAATTCCTCTTGAAGTTTTGTCTCACTTTGTTTTTTTTTAGCAAGCTGACAGCGGAGTTTTGATACTTCCTACGTAAAAAAAAAAATAGGTAATAAACAATTATTAAAGATTATGGCAGTGAAATGTGTTACCAATGTTGTGGGCAAATTCCACAGTTGTTTATGTACTATCACACCCAACGGCAAAAATCACTGCTAGACAGACGCTTTAAGACTGAATTACAAAATGACTTGAAACAGCTGTGACAAAGGAGATACAGTCTTTTAAATCTCCTTGCCCCTCTACAGCTACAAAGCTATTTTTCCGATAAAAGTTCAACTCAAAAGTAATTGCTGAGATGGACTTCTGGCATGACAGCATGAAAGTTCTGCTGACCTGCTCCCTAGTGAAACTAAAAGTTATAAAATGTTAACCAGTTAAAGCTTCTGAAAATTGACCTAAGGGAAAAACAGCAAATGAAGAAACGTCTATTCAAGAAAATCTGCAAAAATTTGGTGAGAAAGATGAAAGTCTGAAGTATTTAAGCCAAAACTCCTTCCCCTCTTCCCACTCCCAGCTTAGCAAGGCAAAGTCCATGCCAGACGGCTATGGTCAAAAGCACAGGGCCCTCTTTTCCCCCCAACTCTGAGTCAGAAGCTTCCCCCCCAAGAGGACCAGGACATCAGAGTTTCTCATCTTGTCCCCAGCTCCCTGTGGCTGTGGTTATATCTTGGACAAATGCAGTTGTGAGGTGGGGGATCCCTTCCTCCACTCAGCCCCATTCATGGAACAGGGGCTCACCTTGGGCACAGCGTGTTGAAAATGCTGGGCCCCTGATCACCCTTTCTCTAGCTCATGAGGGGGATGGTTCTACTCCAGGAGAGGTGAGTCAAGAGGGCCTGAGGCGATTCCTCATCTCTTCCCCACAAGTCCACTGAAAACTCAGCTCCTAGGGCAGAGATGTCTCTCAGAGAGAAAACTGCCATTGTCCCCAATTTCAATTATAGTTCTGGCTCAGAGATATTGTCAGGGGAGGGGGAAAGGAGGGCGGAAAAGACAAGTATAGGCCATAAAACAGGTAGCTCCTCATTTATTTTCAAAGGAACTGACTTCACCTGCAACAGAGCTTGGAGAAGCTGAAGCCTAATGGTGCTCTAAAGCAGGGGTCCCCAACCTCTGGGCTACAGATCGATACCCGTCCATGACTTGTTAGGAATCAGGCTGCTAAGCAGGAGGTGAATGGTGAGCCAGGAAGCATAAGCATTACCCCCTGAGCTCCTCCTCCTGTCAGATCAGCTTCAGCATTAGATTCTCATAGGAGTGTGAACCCTATCGTGAACTGCACGTGTGAGGGATCTAGGTTGCATGCTCCTTATGAGAATCTAATGCCTGATGATCTGAGGTGGAATAGTTTAATCGCAAAACCATCCACACCAACCAATTACGAGCTGGGTGATCCGGTCTGTGTAAAAATTGCCTTCCACAAAAATGGTACCTGGTGCCAAAAAGGTTGGGGACCATGAAAGAACAGTGGTGGTTATAGTGATAGAGAATTGGGAGGAGATTTAAGATATAGGCTCAACAGCAGACTAGTTAGTTTGCAGGAGAAAACTGGGGAATAAGACAGCTGGGACAAGCCCTTCTGTAGTCAGAATAAATATCCAGCACTGCTCTCAGATGCAATCCCTACAGAGGGGCCAGAATTTGATTGGATTAGTTGACAGAGCAATTTATGCCCTAGGGAACTGTTGAAAATAATAAAGCAAGGAGCCAGCATCTACTGGAGTTTACAGCCCACTATGTTCACAGAAAGAGAGGAAGGCAACCCTACCAAAGCAAGTGTCATCCCAGGGTAGTTGTGGACATACCTAAAACTATACCTCCCTGCACAGCAACATCAGAGGCACAACACTGTTGGGGTCTGGGGAAGTAGTAGGATAGGCTTCACTAAAATCATTGAGCCGCTCATTAAGCAAATAAGCAAATAAAAAGCCCCAAAAGGAGGGGAGCTGTACCCAGAAATGCTACAATATATGATCTAAAATTTACTCTCCAATGAAAAATTAAAAGGCATGCCAGTAAACAGAAAAGTATAACCTATACATTTGGACTAAAGGAGAAAAAATGTCTTTGAGAGTAAGTGGATGTTGGATTTTTCAGCCATTGAACAAGGGCTGAAAAACCACCTACTGAGCACTATCCTTACTACCTGGGTGATGGGACCAGTCATACCCTAAACCTCAGTATCATGCAATGCACCCATGTAACAAATCTGCATATGTACCCCCACATCTAAAATAAAAGATGAAATTATAAAAAAGAAAAGTTCTTGGCCAGGTGCAGTGGCTGAAGCCTATAATCCCAGCACTCTGAGAGGCCAAAGCAGGTAGATTGCTTGAGCCCAGGAGTTCCAGACCAGCCTGGGCCACATGGCAAAACTCTATCTCTACAAAAAGTAGGAAAATTAGCCAGGTGTGGTGGTGCACACCTGTAGTCCCAGCTACTTGGGAGGCTGAGGTGGGAGGATCACCTGAGTCCAGGGAGGTCGAGGCTGCAGTGATCTGTGATTGCATCACTGCACTCCAGCCTGGTAACAGAGTGAGATCCTGTCTCAAAAAAAACCCAAAAACCAACCAACCAAACAAAAATAAAGTTCTTTCTCTACTAAAAATTTTAAAAAAGAAAGAAACTTAAATAAAAAAAGACTCAAATTACTAGAATCAGAAATAAAGAGGAGCCATTACTACTGACCTTACAGAAATAAAAGATACTATAAAGGAATACTGTGAACAATTATATACCAATAAATTAGACACATTTATAGAAAGACATAAACTACTCAAGAAGAAAATCGACTCAAGAAGAAAGAGATAATATGAATAAGCCTGTATCAAGTAACGATATTGAATTAGTAATCAAAAAATATTCACAAGAAAAGCCCAGGTCCAGATGGCTTCATCAATAAATTCTACCACATATTCAATGAAGAATTAATACCAATTATTCAAAAACCATTCCACATAGAAAAGAAGGAACATTTCTCAATTCATTTTATGATGTCACCATTACCTTGATACCAAAATGAGACAGACATTAAAAAAACAAAAACAAAACAAAGAAAATCCACAGACCAGTATCTCCTAGGAATATGGACCAAAAAAACCCCTCAGCAACATATAAAAATAATTATATGCCATAACCAAGTGGGATTTATCTCAGAAGGTTAGATTAACATCTAAAAATCAAGTAATAAAACATATCATATCAACAGAATAAAAAACAAATTACATGATAATCTCAATAGAAATAGAAGCAGCACTTGATAGAATTCATCACCCTTTCATATAAAAAATGCTCAACAAACTAGGAAACAGAAGGGAACTTCCTCAACTTGATAAAGAGCATCTGTGACAAATCAACATCTTTGTTTTTCAGAGATGGAGTTTCGCTGTTGTCTCCCAGGCTCAATGGCTCCATCTCGGTTCACTGCAACCTCTGTCTTCTGAGTTCCAAGAGATTCTCCTACCCAAGTAGCTGGGATTACAGGTGCCCGCCACCACACCTAGCTAATTTTTGTATTTTTAGTAGAGATGAGGTTTCACCATATTGGCCAGGCTTGTCTCAAACTCCTGACCTCAGGTGATCCACCTGCCTTGGCCTCCCAGAGTGCTGGGATTACAGGTGTCAGCCACTGCGCCTGGCTGACAAATCAACATCTAATAATGTCACTCTACATACATCATATAGCTAACATCATATATCATGGAGAAAGACTGAATGCTTTCCCCCTAGATCAGGAACAAAGGAAGGCTGTCCATCCATTTTCATTACTTCTAAATTCAACATTGTATTATACTACAGGTTTTAGCCAGAGATATTAGACAAGAAAAAGAAACAAAAGGCATCCAGATTGGAAAATAAGTAAAACTATCTCTATTTGCAAAAGACATGATCTTCCACAATAACATTCTAAGGAATCCACTAAAAAACCATTAGAACTAAAATGAGTTTAGCAAGTGTGCAGGATACAAGATAAATATATTAAAATCAATTGTATTTCTATACACTTGCAATGAACAATCCAAAAATGAAATTAACAATTTCATTTACAATAGCATCAAAAAGAGGCCGGGCGCGGTGGCTCAAGCCTGTAATCCCAGCACTTTGGGAGGCCGAGACGGGCGGATCACGAGGTCAGGAGATCGAGACCATCCTGGCTAACACGGTGAAACCCCGTCTCTACTAAAAAATACAAAAAACTAGCCGGGCGAGGTGGCGGGCGCCTGTAGTCCCAGCTACTCGGGAGGTTGAGGCAGGAGAATGGTGTGAACCCGGGAGGCAGAGCTTGCAGTGAGCCGAGATCGCGCCACTGTACTCCAGCCTGGGCGACAGAGTGAGACTCCGTCTCAAAAAAACAAAAACAAAAACAATAGCATCAAAAAGAATAAAATAGTAATAAATTTAACAAAAGAAGTGGAAAACTTATACTCTGAAAACTACAAAACATTGTTGAAAGAAATTAAATGAGATCTAAATACTTGGAAAAATATCCCATATTCATATATTAGAAGACTTAACCTAGTACAGATAATAATATGTCCCAAACTGATCTATAGATTCAATGCAGTTCCCATCAGAATCCCAGCTGGTTTCTTTGTAGAAAAACCGATCCCAGGCTGGGCACAGTGGCTCACGCCTGTAACCCCAGCACTTTGGGAGGCTGAGACGGGCGGATCACGAGGTCAGGAGATCGAGACCATCCTGGCTAACACAGTGAAACCCTGTCTCTACTAAAAATACAAAAAATTAGCCGGGCGTGGTGATGGGCACCTCTAGTCCCAGCTACTCCGGAGGCTGAGGCAGGAGAATGGTGTGAACTCGGGAGGCGGAGCTGGTGGTGACCGGAGATCGCGCCACTACTCCAGCCTGAGTGACAGAGTGAAACGCCGTCTCAAAAAAAAAAAAAGAAAAACTGATTCCAAAATCACTATAGAATTGCAAGAGGTCCAGAATAGACAAAACCATATTGAAAACTACAAAGAGGACTCACACTTCCTGATTTCAAAACTTACTACAAAACAACGGTAATCAAGACAGTGTGGTGGCACATAGATGTATAGATCAATGGAAGACAGGTGAGAATCTAGAAATAAACCCATACATGTACAGTCTAAACGATTTTTTAATTGGATGTTAACTCCATTAACTGGAGGCAAGAATATTCTCTTTAAAAAATAGTGTGGGGACTATTGCATGTCCACATGCTAAAGAATGAAGCTGGACCCTTACCTCACACCACATACAAAAATTAACTCAAAATCAATCAATAATCTAAATGTAAGAGCTAAAACCATAGATCTCTTAGAAGAAAACACAGGGGTAAATCTTCCTGACCTTGAATTTGGCAAAGGAGATAGATACTAAGGAACAAACAAACAAAAAAAATAGACACACTGGACTTCATAAAAGTTTTTTGGGTCAAAGGACATCATCAAGAAAGTGAAAAGACAATGCACAGAATAGGAGAAGATATTTGCAGATAATACGTAAGAGACTTGTGTCCAGAATAGATGAAGAATTCTCACAATAATAAAAAGACAAATAATCCAATTTAAAAATGAGAAGAGTCTGAACAGACATTTCTTTTATGAAGATATACAAATGGCCAGTAAGCACATGAAAAGATGACCAACATTATTACCAATTAAGAAAGTGCAAGTTAAGCCACAATGGGATACCACTTCATACCCAATACAATGGCTAGGATAAAGAAGTCAGATAATAACAAATGTTGGTAAGTATGTGGAGAAATTGGGACCCTCGTATACTGCCTGTAGAATATAGACTGGTATGAGCCATTTTTGAATACAGTCTGACCTTTCTATGGCCATACCACCCTGAACGTACCCAATCTCATCAGAATATAGTCTGATACTTCCTGAAATGATTAAACGTAGAGTTATCAAATGATCTGGCAATTTCCCTCCCATTATTTCCCAGGGAAATAAAAAGAAATGTCCATACAAAAAACTTGTATATGAATGTTTATGGCTATTATTCATGATAGCCAAAATGTGCAAACAAGTGTTTATCAACTGACAAACGAATAAATGTGGTTTAACCACATAATGAATTATTAGGCTATTAAAAAAAATAAATAAAGTACTCTCCATGCTACAACACAAATGAATCTTGAAAATATTATGCTAACTGACTGAAAGAAGCCAGTAACAAAAGGCCACATATTATTTGAATCCATGAATATGTCAGGTCCATAATACGGAAATCAACAGAGACAGAAAGTAGATTAGTGGTTGCTTAGGGCTGAAGGGTGGGGTGAGGAGATAGGAGAGTGTTAGGAAAAGGATAACAGGGTTTCATTTTGAGGTGAGGAAAATGTCCTAAAATTGACTATGGTGATGGTTGCACATATCTGTGAGTATACTAAAAAACACTGAATTGTCTACTTTCAATGGGTAGATTGTATGGGTTGTCAATTATATCTCGATACATATGTTAAAAAATTCACATGCCCAACTATTTTTGAACACTGCTTCTCTTTATAGCTTTACATCAAAGAGTTTGCTGTTTTGCAAATGGAAATAGATATGTAAATCTTAATGCATTCATCCAATTACTTTAGTAATTTTCAATATATTAAGAAGGTAGCTAGAAAACTGTAGAACACTGAAGGCCCATCTGGTCAACACTCTAAAATAAATCCACTAAATCGCAGCCCAATTTTCCTCTATAAACTGTTTTTTTTTCTGATACCAAAGATTTTCATTTTATTTAAGTATAGTTAGAATAACCCCCACTCCCTCCAATATCTTTAATAAAATGAAATGTCACTTTACAAACCGATTTGAGTTGGCTATTTTCATCTTTCAACTTCACAACATGCTTGATTTTTTGTTTCAAATTCTGATGACCCAATAATTTAGCATATGAATCTCTTATTTTATTTAGCTGTTCCTGAGCTGCACCATGTTCATTCAACAATGCCTGTTTTTCTGCCTCAAAAGCATCTAGTTGTAGCTGAAAAAGATTTTTCAAATAAAGACTTAAAACAGTTTGATCATACTAGTTTCATGTAAACCATAAACACTAAAGAAAATTAAAAACACAAATAAAAGCAGTGTATGTTTACATATTCTCAGGGCTCTCCATAGATTCTCTACAAAAATCTTTTAAACTTTGTATTTTTCATTTTAAAGATCATTAAAACAGAGGAAAACAAACAAGATAAAAAAGCCAGCTGGCTAGTTTTATCTGCATCAGTTAGATCAACACATTATAACCAATACTGTACTTCTATCTAAGTTCCAAAATCAGCATTTATTCTTTTCTTTTAAAAGATCAGTGTATTGAGAAACAATGAATATTTGCAATAAGGTAAGTCATACCATAAATTAAAATAGGTTAATTATAAAAGCTCATACCAGGCAAGCCCTCTGAGCCAAACTTTTAAGTTCCTCATTACAGTTTTTTTTTTTAAACCACAAAGGATCCATTGAAAAAATTATGTCAATTAAATTTGTTAATTATACTTCAAAAATGTGGGAAAAAATTATGCATAGTAATTTAACAATAAACCTTTAATAGTGAGCTAAATTGGCACTCTAAGTGCACAGCAAAATGATTTTGCAGAAAACCCAAGTCACTGTCCTCACTATATAATAGGGAACAAAGTGAATTCCTAAAATAAACACAAGTTAGTTTACTCCTAACTGACAAACCTGAAAAGGTTTTGTTTTATTATATAGTTCTTCATAGAGGAGACGCCACTTGTTAATTTCTTCAGTTAATTCTGCTGTTGTATTTTCTTTTCCAGCTTTTCTGCATGGAAAATTAAATAGAGAAAAGATGGTTATTTAAAAAATAACGTCATAACTGAGTTACAAGGCATTCAGGCTCTAATCACAGAATACCTTCCTTCTTCATCTTCCAGCTGTTTTCTAAAGTCTTCCTCTTGTTGCTTGAGTTGGTTCTGCAAATCAGTTATTTTTTGAAGAAAAGAAACTGTGATTTCTTTAATTTCTGTTTCTTTTAATGCTGACTTGGTCTGCAGATCTAGAAGCATCCTTTGGTTTGAGAGAGAAGAGTTCACTAAACATTTTATAGCCATTTTCATTAAATTTTCCCTTTTTTTTTTAAAAAAAAAGAACCCCAAGGAACTCTTCAAGTAGTGTCATTTTTTAACAGAGTAAATTCTTAATTTGCAATATAAGATGGCCAAAAGCAATCCAAAGGGACAGTTACTAGCTGGCTTTCAACATTAAATTGTCTTAATGGTTCTAAGGCCATTATTTGCTGTATATACCGTGCATATTCTTGATTTGAGCTCTCAGTTGCCAATATCTGATGCTGAACATCCTCTGCATTTTTTCCAGCCTTGGCCACTGTTTCCTGTAATGATGAGTTCTCCAGCTTAAGATCTTCTATCTCACTGGCTGTTAATGCTTTATAGCTTATTAAAAAGAAAAAAAAAGTCAAAGTAGTTTCCTAACTATTACATATGACAATCATAACTGATCAGTTTACATTTTATACTTTTAGGTAAAACTAAAAAGTTTTTAATGTATTCATGCATTTAACACAGGTAAGAATTCAGTGTTCTGAGCTAAGTACTAATGAGTTTACATGGCATCTGCTGTGTATTCAAAGAAAAAAAAATCAAGTGCCTACTAAGTGCAGGAAGTATGCATACAAGAGATGGAAAAGAAATCAACTACCAAACATGAAAATTACTCACAATCAAAAAATAAGAAGTGAGACTAGAGCCTAATGAGTAAGAAAGGCTGGAGCAGAAGCTGGTGGCATGAGGGTCATCAGAGCAGGGCACAGTGTGCTTACCTGGGGGATAGACAGGAACCATTAAAGGTGTCCAAGTAGGTCAGGCGTGGTGGCTCATGCCTGTAATCCCAGCACTCTGGGAGGCCGAGATGGGTGGATCACCTGAGGTCAGGAGTTTGAGACTAGCATGACCAACATGGTGAAACCTCCTCACTACTAAAAACACAAAAAATTAGCCGAGCGTGGTAGCGGACGCCTGTAATCTCAGCTACTCGGGAGGCTGAGGCAGGAGAATCACTTGAACCCATGAGGTGGAGGTTGCAGTGAGCTGAGATAGTGCCATTGCACTCCAGCCTGGGCAACAAGAGCGAAACTCCGTCCCAAAATAAATAAATAAATAAATAAAATAAAAAGGTGTTTAATTAAATGTGTAGCTCACTCTAGAGCTATGAGGAGGATGGATTAGCGCAGGGGAAAGAATGGAAAACTGAAGGATCAACTCTAAAACAATTATTTATCAGCTCAGGTGAGTGATAAAGGAGGCTCAGACTAAGGAGCTGGCAATGGAAAGACACAAGATCTCTTTTGGAAGCAGAGTAGAAAAATTCAAGAGATAGATTGAATATTGGGGGTTAGGAAGAGAGAATGAAGGATGACTCTAAGATTTATAGAATGAAAAGCTGGGAAGATGATGTCACTGATTACAATAAAAAACAATGAGAGACTAGGGATAGAAAGCAATGGAAAGATCAAGAGCTGCTTTGGATAGGTTATTAAATTTGGATAATATTAAAAGACAGTATGATATCTGCTTGAAGATGGCAAGTGGGTAACTGGATATGTAAATATGGAGCCGTAAAGAAAGGTCTGGTTTGATGAAATAAATTTTAATACTATGAGTATATGGATGGTGAGTGAAATAACAGAATAGATAAAAACCTCCTGAAGCACTATTCTTCAAACTAACGAGAAGGGAAATTCCTTTACAGGATTGATATTAGCAATAAATATATGTGTATAATTTATATATATATACAATTTATATATTCTGATACAATAAAAATTATAAATAAAACACATACACATATAAATTATTTATCTATCTGTCATAATGTATCACATGTGGGAACAGATCACTGGGGAAACAAGGTACAGTTTAATGAATTTAAGGTACAATTAAACTAGGCAATTGGTTGTCCACAGGGAAAACAAAAAATGAATTTGATCTCTATATTGCTACACACATAGAAATCAGTTCTAGGTGGAAAAATGGAAAATGAAATTTTAAAACTTTTAGAAGAAAACTAGTTGAATACCTTTATACCTTGGGATAGAAAGAAGGTCTTAAATGAGAAGCCAAAGTGCCCACACACAGATAAATATTTTAACCATATTGAAATTGAGAATTTCCACTCATCAGAAGAAACCGAAAAGAAAATTAAAAAATAAGTTAAACTGGCCGAAGATACCTGTAACCCATATGGCTGATAAAGAAAACCTCTACAAATCAATGAGGAAAAGATGATAACCCTATAGACAAATAAACAAAAGTCATAAACAAGCCTTTTATGGAAAAGGAAAGATGAATTATCCACAATAAGAAGCCATTTTACACTAAGTACACTGGCAAAATTTAAGAAGTCTAATAAGCTTTGGCAAAGAAGATAAATAGAAACTTATATAACACTAGTGGGAGTGTAGATTCTTACTCCCACATTGGAAAGTGATTTGGTATTAAGTTTTAGAGTTGAACATTCATATACCTTTGGCTTTAGAGAAATTCTTACCTACATGCATACTTACAGTCACTAAATAACTAATAATAACTAAACAAATGGGAAACAACCCAAAGTCCAAAAAGTGAATAAATAAGTTGTGGTATATTCATACAATAAAATACTCATAGCAGTGACTATCAACAAACCACAGCCTCAGACAACATGATTCAATCCTGAAAACACACATAATGTAGAATGGAAAAATAAGTCCCAGGAAACAGTATATACTATGATGACATTTTTTGGTAAAGTTCAGGGAGAAGGAAAACTACATAATGCATTATTTGTATGGATATATGTGTCATAAAATTATAATACACAGGGGAGAAAAAGCAAGGAAATAATGTAGACTTTGGGACAGTGTTATCTGTTCAGGGAAGGCATGAAAATGGGATGGTAGAGGAACTTATACATGGATACTAAGTTGTTGAAAATCTTTTGGCTTACTGGTTGTCTTTTACAGGTTCATGCATGTCAGTTTTATCTTCAAGCTCTATAGTTTATGCGCATGTTATGCATTCTTTTGTATTTACTAAATAAAAGGAAACTCTCTGCCAAAATAAGCTAAAGCAAATGTGATAAATAAAAATGTTAACATTAATATATAAGTATTCATTATATTGGCCTTTGTAATTTGTAATTCCACCCAAAATAAACTTTTTATTTAAGGAGAAAATAAGTAGAAGGCATGAGAGGTGAGGAAGTGGATATAGAGATAATCCTCTCTGTCAAGAGAAGGAAAAGGAGAAGGAAAAGGACTGAAAAGGAGTAGAATTTTGGGTTAAGAAGGGAATGACTGGTGGTGTTAGAAAGCTGCAAAAGGAAGTTAAGGTCAGAGGAGTTTTTAAAACAATTTGTGTATTTTATTTATTTTTTATTTGTTTTGAGACAGTCTTGCTCTGTCACCCAGGCTGGAGTGCAGTGGTGTGATCTTAGCTCAGTGCAGCCTGGAACTCCTGGGCTCAGGTGATCCTTCCGCCCTCAGTCTCCCAAGTACCATATGCCACAATGCCTGGCTAATTCTTTTTTTTTTTTTTTTTTTGCTCTGTCACCCAGGCTGGAGTGCAGTGGCCGGATCTCAGCTCACTGCAAGTTCCGCCTCTCGGGTTCATGCCATTCTCCTGCCTCAGCCTCCCGAGTAGCTGGGACTACAGGCGCCCGCCACCACGCCCGGTAATTTTTTGTATTTTTTAGTAGAGACGGGGTTTCACGGTGTTAGCCAGGATGGTCTCGATCTCCTGACCTCGTGATCCACCCGTCTCGGCCTCCCAAAGTGCTGGGATTACAGGCTTGAGCCACCGCGCCCGGCGCCTGGCTAATTCTTAATATTTTTCTGTAGAAACAAGGTCTTACTCTATTGCCCAGGCTGTTCTCAAACTCCTGGCCTCAAGCAATCTTCCTGCCTTGGCCTCCCAAAGCACGGGGATTGCTGGTATGAGCCACAGCACCCAGCTAATTAATATATTTTAAAGATAGATGTATATTATCATGTTTTAATATTGATTGGAAAAAATCCAGTAAAAAGGTTTCAAATTATGAGAGAAAAAAATGATAGAATGAGGTCACTGAAGATGAAAAGACTAGGACATTTCATCTGTAATAGGTGGGAAGATAGGATGAGTACAAATTTGGGTCTCTTTATAGGTCTAATGAGGAGATAGCAATTTCTGATTTCTTTATGAAAATGATAACATCAAGAGAGTAAAAGGCAGAAGCACCAAATGCTTCTAAGTGCATGACTTGATCCTCCCACCTCCGCGTATGGAGTGGCTAGGACTACAGGCATGTGCCACTGCACCTGGCTCAGTGCATAAAAGTTGAAGTGGATAGTAAGAAAGGGGAATTTCTATAAAGTATAAAGGGGAATTATATAAATATAATAAGATTACCAGATAATGCTAAATGCCCACTTATGGTTGGTGATTATGGAATTTAAACTAATACGAATCATCCTTTGTGTGACTGCTTTGTTCACAGTTCACAGATTTCCCTGGGTAAACGCCCCTTTCTGCTTATGTTACATTTAAGAGTGCAGGCTCAAAAGAAAAATACCTTTCAAATTGAGCAGTAACATCTTCAAGGCTTTGCACTGTACTGTTATACTTTTCCTGAAAAAGCAGGGTGGCCTGGGTATGTGCAGCACTACTTTTCTCCAGTTCAGCCTCCTTCCTAAGAAAAAGACATAATTAAAAGATAAAATGCCACTTACAATTATTACCCTAAGAAAGAAAATGATATTTACCTTTGAAACTGTGAATCATATAGCTCATATCTTCACCATTGCATTACCTGCTAAATAGCTCAGATCCTAATTTATGACTTACCTCGAAAGACATGTTTTTTATGCATTTTTCTACTAGCTTCAACTTATCTTTTCTGCTTTTTTACTTTAAAAATTTGGGGGGAGAAGGTAGCAGAATATAAAAGACTTAAACAAAATCTTAAGATATTAGCCAGGACTAAAGACTGCAAAAGATTAGCAGTTAAGAAACATCTAGATTGAATGAAGTTTCATTCTCTCCATTTAGATACTTGAGAAAGACTATGAACAATTAAAGACATTTCATTTTAAATTACAGAAACAGTAGCAATGGAATATTACTAAAGAGTGTATAATAAAAATATTTTCTTCCCTGTCCCCTAGAAGAATTATTTTCAATTCTTAGTTGGTTTTTCTCTTAAGCTTGAAATTTCCAGGCTAGAAGGGATCTTAGAGATCATCTCATAAAACTCTTTTATATCTAATGAAGTAGAAAATGAAAGAAACTGATTGTCTTGCTCAGAATCAACCAGCTAGCTAACAGAATTAGTAATAAAAATCGTTATCTCTTGACTATTGGACCACAGTTTTTTGGGTTAGAATAAATAATTATCTCAACTTTCCTCTCTGAAAATGACATTATCTTATTTTCTCAAGATTCCTGTTCCCTGAGATTGGCTGTAATATAGAACACCCCTAATTACAATTTTGTATTGTTTCCCCAAAAGCAGGGATATGAAAAACCTTGCTGTTCATTCTCATTACTAATCACAAGAAAACAGAAAAGATTGATAACAAAAGTATCTACCGAGACAGATTCACAGGTGTGAGATATATTACAATAACACAAACTCCTATCTAGCCCATAGTCGTTGGCCAAAAAATGTTTTAATGATGAGATCCCAAGGATTTAAATAATATTTGCAATTTGAACTCAAGAATCAAACCAGACTTTGTAACTTAAATGTAGTAGTTTGTCACTGACCTGTGTTCCTGAACTATGAAATAGGAACATGTAGGCTAAGGAATAGTTTCTCTTAATAAATAAAAAATTAGCAAATACTATGGACAAAACAAAATGAAATAAATAAGTGTGCGGGAGAAGGAAACATAATGTGGCAGAAATTATAAGGAACTAGGATTAGGGAAAAAAGTGAGATTTCAGTCTTTTTTTTTTTTTTTTTTTTGAGACAGAGTCTCCCTCTGTCGCCTAGGCTGGAGTGCAGTGGTGCAACGTCAGCTCACCACAACCTTTGCCTCCTGAATTCAAGCAATTCTCCTGCCTCAGCCTCCTGAGTAGCTGGGATTACAGGCATGCGCCACCACACAGGGCTAATTTATTATATATTTTTAGTAGAGACAGGGTTTCACCGTATTGGCCAGGCTGGTCTCAAACTCCTGACCTTGTGATCTGCCTGCCTCAGCCTTCCAAAGTGGTGGGATTACAGGTGGGCGCCACCGTGTCTGGCTGAGATTTTAAAGTCTTTCTACTGTAAATAATAGATTTCTTATTTTTGAATGTCTCCTAGTTCTAATTATTTTTTCTCATTTGCTTTTTATCAGTTATTGATTCAGAGGGCATCTTGCTATGTTGCCCAGGCAAGAGTGCCATGGCTATTAACAGGCACAATCACTGAGCACTAGAGCCTCAAACTCCTGATCTAAAGATCCTCCCATCTCAGCCTCCTGAGTAGCTGGGACTTCAGGCACGTGCCATTGTGCCAGCCTGCTTTGCATTTCTGAAGTGTTTGTGCTCCCTGAAAAATATAATTAAAGGTGTAACTTATACCATGTAAATGCATAAACAAAAAATGGGAATGCTATTTATTAACGGGAGGGATTCTTTATTTTTTTCCCCCAAGTTCATTATTGTTTTTTGTTTTTGAGACAGAGTCTCGCTCAGGCTGGAGTGCAGTGACATGATCACAGCTCACTGCAGCCCTGATCTCCTGGGCTCAAATGACTCTCCTCCCACAACTTTCTAAGTAGCTGGGACTACAGGCACACGCCAACGTGCTCAGCTAGTTTTTTTTTTAAATTTTTAGTAGCGATGAGGTCTCACTATATTGCACAGGCTGGTCTCAAACTCCTGAGCTCAAGCAATCCTCCCACCTTGGCATCCCAAAGTACAGGAATTGCAGCCCTGAGTCCATTATTGTTCTAAATGCTGATGTCCAATAAATTTCAGAAATTATCAGAGTAGTAAAGAAGTGCAAAACTTTTGTCATTTGTTTATTAAAACTCTCTTTGGACTTAAAAAAAGGGGGCAATACGTTTAACTTTTAACTTAAAAAAGGGGGCTGTCTTACATGTTTGCATGTACGTTTTGTGTATACATTCTGTGTCTACTACTTAATTGTAAAATAATAATTACTACTTAATTGTAAAATAATTCCAACCTCACACGCTCACATGATATGAGAATACTAAAAAAAAGTACTCAAAATAATTTGTGACATCTGTAGTCATATATAAACATGAGATCCTATGAATACAAACCCTTTCAGCTTTCCTTCTAGGAGTTTTAATTCTTCAGCTCTAGATTTTGCTTCCTCTTCCAATTGCTTGACTAGCCTTTCAGCTTGTTCCTCCTTTTGCTGTAATTTATCAAGCTCATCCAGTGCTTGCTTTAATTCTTCCTCAAAGAGATTCTTCTCTTTAACCATTTCCTCTTGAAAAGAACAGAGCTTCTGATGAAGACTAGAAGATAATTCCTATATCCAAACAGAAAATCACCAAAATAAATTGGAATGGCATTGTGAGGTTGTACTAGAAGACAAAAAAAAGTACAGATAAAGAAGGATGAAACCTAAATGCAAGAGATTCAAGGAAACTTAAAACAATATAGAAATAGCATATTTGTTTTCATAGATTATTTCCTATACCTTGTTAACATTGCAGCAAATATCATCTTAGGCTCTTTTTCTATGCCACTGCCATGCGAAACTTCTTAAACTAAAATTACATTATAGTATATAAGTATATATACTATAATCAATACACGCGAGGCGATCTCGCCGGGCCCATAAACGCTAATACTACAACAAAAATACACGGATAGATATATATCTGCTTTCCAACTGGCTTTGATATTAATATAATGTTTCACATATTATATAAAAAGTATGTGGTGATTTCCATATTATATAATTATTTTTTAAGCTATACAATATACAAATAAATCACCATTGTGAAATAATTCTAATATTACAAATGATGTTAATATTATCTTTGACGACTTCCTCCCCTAATTTTAGTTTTCCCATTGCAGAGATAGCTACGAGTTTGGAATATATATGCCTTCTGGTATTTTTCTATACACTTTTCTATACATACACATTTGGGGAGGGATATAAATGATATATACTGTGTTGTTGAAATCTTTCCAGGTCAGTGTATATATTCCTCAATTCCTTTAGCTGTTGTAGGTTGTCTAACACTATAATATTTCACATCAGTGCATGTAAGAACCTGTTGGCTTAATTCTCACCAGTATTTTATATTATCAAATGTTTTAATTTGTGCCAATTTTGTAAGTGAAAAAAAAAATTATTTCTACTTCCTTGGTTACTACTAAGGTGGAGCATCTTTCTACATTTACAGGCCATCAGAACTTCACCTTCTTTTTTTCTATCCTATGCCCATAATTTTTCAGTGGACTTTCTTTCTTCTCACTGACATGTAAAATGTTCTATTAATAATCTGGATTTTAAAAATTGCTTTGTTTCCTCTGTAATTAGACACTCTTTTACAAGGTAAGTGTAAATGTTTATATAGCCTAAATCACATAAGCATGAACCAGAAATTTTTAAAAAATTATTTCCCTGTTTTGCTGTATCTGTTGTCATTTTCCCACATTATTCATAACCCTGTGGTAAACATGTAGTGAAAATATGTAGCTAAATCCTCAGCATATCCATGATTATGTCCTCAGGATAAGACTCTAAAGACTAAACTATTAGATCAAAGAATATACACAATGTAAAGGTGTTCAGAGACATAGGGAAATGTATGACACAAAATAAACAGTTTAAAAAAATATGGTAGTAAATTACTTTCTCTTGTTGCAGAAGTGAATCAACTTGCAATTGTTTTTGTTGAAGCTTTTCACGTTCCTGTTGTTCAAGAATAAGCTTCTGTTTTAAGTTTTGCATCTCAGCATTTAGATTTTCATTGTGTTCTCTATTCCTGTTGACATGGTCTTCTAGAAAGTGCAAAACATGAAAAATACTGGAATTAGAGAAGAACATTAACATTGAGAAACTGGACTCCCATAATATTCCTTTATACTGCTTTTAGCATGGTATTTCCAAAGAAAAAAACAAAACTGTGAACTTTGTATCATTACATATAATATATATTATGTGCTACATAATAAAACCCACAAATCTTGTTCTGTGTATCTACTGATTTTTAAATAGCCACCTAGTGGAAAAGTCAAGAATTATACAACTGTATATATTTCAGTCAAGACAGGTAATATGCTGCATTGAAACAAACAGAAAACAAACATTGTAAGAGTAAAATATTCTAAAATACAGTACAGGTTTTGCTGTTGTATAGCTATATAGTTAATTATATTTAAAATGTTAGTATAGCTAATTATATTTAAAAAGTTGTTTTAGCATAGCAGTATTTTTCCTAAATGTTGTATGTAACACTTATCTAAAGAAAGTAACTATAAAACACTGTAATACCTTTTTCTTTTTCAAGCAGCTGACATTTTGCATTTAGATCTTCTACTTGTTTAGATAATATAACAATATTCTCCTCAAGAGACTGCTTAAGGCTTAAAATTTCATCATTCTTCTCTTTCAAATTTTCTTCTAACTGGGCAATATCTAGCTTGTATTTTTCCACTTGATCTGAAGCACAACTGCATTAAAACAAATTATCTTAAAAAGCACATCTATTTAGGCACAGGGAAAATAACAGAAAATGATAAAATGATTCAGTATTAAAAAAATAAGGTTCAATTTAAAGCTACTGCTCATATTACCTAATTTCTTCGATGTATTCCAAGAGTTTTCTGTTTCAGATTTTCATCAATCTTTTCTTTCTCTATTGAAACACTAAAACAAAAATTGCATATGTTAATACATTCTAGTTTCATTATTTAATAATCATACATAATGCTTATGTACCAGATACTGCTGTATCAGGCAGGCTGAGTCCAGAGTCCTAGCTCTTAACAATTATTTTATGTGATTTCTCAAATTCACAATTTATATCCAAATAGAAGACTAAAATTTTTATTTAAGTGATCCAGTTTTTGGCATATACACTGACAAAAAACCTATGATGACAAGAACCATCATTACAGTATCCCAAGTGTTAGAAATAATTTTTTTTTGTGGTCTTCCTGGTTTTCCCACCCACCCAACATACTAAATAGCATTTTGTGTGCCATAAAGCTTTTGTCCCAGACTACCTGGTATTCGATTACTTATCTATTTACCTCCACGAAATCGTCCAATGCAAGAAATGGACAAAAGACTTCAACAGACACCTTGCAAAAGGTGATATGCACATAAAATGGTCAATAAGCACGTAAAAATATGGTCAACATTCATAGCAACAAATTAAAATCACAAAGGAGATACCACTTCCTACCTAGTAGAAAGGCTAAAATCAAACAGACTGACAACATTAAATGTTGGTGAGAATCTGGAACAACTGAAACTGTCATACATTGCCAGGGGTGTACAAAATGGCAAAACCACTTTCGAGTTTTAAAAAACATTATATATACACTACCCTATTACCCAAGAATTCTACTCTTAGAAATTTCTCTGAAAAATAAAAACATGTCCATAAAAAAACATAAAACATGTTCACAGCAGTCTTTTTAATGGCAGAAACTGGCAACAGCCCAAATAATGATCAAAAGGAGAAGAGTAAAGAGATGGAGGTATATTCATAGGGTGAACCACTACTCAGAAATAAAATGGGAAAAATTATAGTACACAGAACAGATTGGATGAATCTTGAAAAATTACATCAAACAAAAGAAGCTACACACACACACATGCTCTTTCTCTCTTGCATGTCCTAAAAAAAGGCAAAACTGGACAGGTATAGCGGCCATGTCTCTAACTCCAGCACTCTGGAAGGTCAGGGTGGTATCACTTGAGTCCAGGAGTTTGAGACCAGCCTGAGTAACACAGCAATGCCCCATCTCTAAAATAATAATAATAATAATGATAATAAATAAAAAAAGGCAAAGCTAATTTATGATGATGTAAGTGAGAAAGTAGTTGTGGGGATGGGGACATGGCACAGGCAGTAGCAGGGAGACAAGAAGAGGTGTGAAGGAACTTTCTGAAGGGATGAAAATGTTCTTTATCTTGTTTGGTAATGGTTACATAGGTGTATACAACTGCTAAAGTCACCAAACTGAACACTTACTATCCACACATTTTATTATATGTAAATTAAAGCTCTAAATCAAAGCCTACGATTGTGCATAGATCACAACTTGCTATACTAGTGTTTTTCCATTTCAATCTAATGACCACTTTCATAAGATCATGAAACCTTTCCTCATCATTAATACAGAAGATGTACAAAAGTAATGCACTCATACAACTTTCTAGCACAACATGTTTGAGAATGATTAGGGCTCATTCTCGTTCAAAAAGAGAAATAGGGCAACTGGAGGGAGGCAATGAGATAAGTACTAAGAGAAGGCTGAAGTCTCAGTAAACAATAATTTGTGAAGAGAGTCAAATCAAGAATTGCTTCCACTTAACAAGTTCTCTTCACATTCAGTCACTTACAGTTTTCCCTCCAGTTGAGCTATTTTCCCCTGAGACTCTTCGAGACTCCTTTGGGTGACCTGCAGCTTCATCTCCATGCCTTCTTGCTTAGCCATCATACCCTATACAACAAAGATACATGTTTTAGGAAATGAGAAAATTGTACCAATCCCCAGATCCAGACAGAGCAAACCTGCCAAAGGCAGCACTCACCCTTATCTTTGTTTCTCTTTTGTTTCTAAGTTTCATCAACTCCAAGCTTAGAATTCTCAAATTCTTCTGGTTACCATTTTCAGAAAACTAAGTACAACAAACAGAAATATTTTCTGCTAAGATATATTTGAAATACACAAATAATGATTTGTCTACCTATCACTGGGGTTATGTTTTTGACTGTAATATGCTTTGGTAGGGAGAACAGTCTTTGACCTACACCATAATTACTGATTGATTTCATTTTTTTCTTTTCTTTTTAAGAGATCAAGTCTCGCTTCGCTGTCCAGGCTAGAGTGGAGTGGCATGATGATAGCTCTCTATAATCTCAAACTCCTGGACTCAATCCTCCTGCCTCAACTTCCTGAGTAGCTGGGATTACTGGTGTGCACCACCACCAGGCCTAGCTAATTTTTCAAGTTGTTTATAGAGATGGGGTTCTTGATATTTTGCCCAGGCTGGTCTCAAATTCCTGGCCTCAAGCAATTCTCCAGCCCTCAGCCTTCCAAAATGCTGGAAATACAGGCATGAGCCACTGCACCGGTCTACTGTTCTTATCCCTCTTTTCCTTAATGTGACTTGCTGGTTTATTTTGATTTTATTTTTATGAGACAGAGTCTTACTCTGTCACCCAGGCTGGAGTGCCGTGTTGCTCACTGCAACTTCCACCTCCCGGGTTCAAGTGATTCTCATGCCTCAGCCTCCTGAGTAGCTGGAATTACAGGTGTGTGCCACCATACCTGGCTAATTTTTGTATTTTCAGTAAAGATGGGGTTTCGCCATGTTAGGCTAGGCTAGTCTCGAACTCCTGACCTCAAGTGATCCATCCGTCTCAGCTTCCCAAAGTGCTGGGATTACAGGTGTGAGCCACTATGCCTGGCCTGCTGGTTTAGTTTTGAAAGGTTGTTTGGGTGGTCACTTACCTCTATGTGCTGGAAAGTACATTGCAAGATTCTAAAGCAAGTCCTTGAGACAGGATTTCTTGAAACATGTTTGCTTAACAAAATGAATCTGAATTGCCTGGTATACTTTGTTTTGTTTTGTTTTTTTTATATGCAGTCTCACTCTATTGCCTAGGCTGGAGTGCAATGGCGCCATCTCAGCTCACTGCAACCTCCACCTCCTGGGTTCAAGCGATTCTTCTGCCTCAGCCTCCAGAGTAGCTGAGATTACAGGTGCCCGCCAATGTGCCTCGCTAATTTTTGTATTTTTAGTGGAGACGGGGTTTCTCCATGTTGGTCAGGGTGATCTCGAACTCCCAACCTCAGGTGATCTACCCGCCTTGGCCTCCCAAAATGCTGGGATTACAGGCGTGAGCCACTGCGCCCGGCCCGAAAAAATATGTTTATATTTATTCAACTGTAAATGTTATCATGAGGCTCAGATACCTTAGATTTTAGTAGTTCATTAGTCCTGGTCAATTCAATAAGTTGTTTCTCCAGTGTAGCATTATTTGCAGAGAGAGATGTTTTTTCCCTGAGTGCAGCATTTAGCCTTGCTTCCATCTTTTCCAACTCAGTTTCCAGATCCTGGATCCGCCTGTCCTGGGCACCACGTTCCTGTAGAAGAACACGAATCTGGACAAAAACAAGGTAATAATAAATGATTACGAATAATCACCCCTAAAGTTTCTGGAAAAATCTCTGATTTTGACATTATGCTTGTAGATATTCTAATGTTACTAGCTATCTGAATAATCTTATTTACCTATGATACATCTTAAAAGTCTTAATGCATTTTAAGAACAGAAGAACTTTAGTTGTCATAAATTCCAAGTACAATTAAGCTATTTATTCACTTTTTTTTTTTTTGAGATGGAGTCTTGCTCTGTTGCCCAGGCTGGAGTGCAGTGGCGCGATCCTGGCTCACTGCAAACTCCGCCTCCCGGGTTCAAGCGATTCTCCTGCCTCAGCCTCCCAAGTAGCTAGGACTACAGGCACCCCCCACCACGCCCAGCTAATTTTTTGTATTTTTAGTAGAGATGGGGTTTCACTGTGTTAGCCAGGATGGCCTCGATCTCCTGACCTCGTGATCCACCGGCCTTGGCCTCCCAAAGTGCTGGGATTACAGGTGTCAGCCACCACGCCTGGCCGCTATTTATTCACGTTTAAGGTATTTCCACCTATAATAGTTATTTTCTCTAGCTTAAATTACACAAATTCATATTAGCTTAAAATGCTAAAAGTTTTTTATTTCAAGAAGGCAGAGCTGGGCTTCTGAGGAGAATGTACTAGGCATTGGCAAGGCATCATTCTTGCTGCTATTACCAGATTTAAAAAGCGAAACCAAACAACAGAACCCCCCAAACCAATATTTGTCCACAGAAAATGTGGAAGCCAAAAGACAATGAAATGAAACGATATTTTTAATGTAATGGGGGAAACCTGCCACCCTAAAATTCTATACCCAATGAAGTCACTGATATAAATTACTAGTTCTAATCCTGGCTCTACCACTCACTTACCAGCTATCTCACTGAGACTCAGTGATTACTCCTCAGTGATTAAATATCAACCCCTACATGTATCCTCAATAAAATGATAGCTAACATTATTAGAATAAATACAAAAGAATCAGAGCAACTGAGCAGACGTCTACAGTTACTCTGACATACTCTTGGTCAAAAGCCAACATTCGACTGTAATCAAATGAAAGACTTTAATATATTGAAAGAATATATCCATGAGAAAAACAGTTGGTTAGCAACGGAAACAGAAAAAAAAGACGGCAGAGAAGCAAAGCTCACAGTGAGCTGCTTAGCATTGCTAGGAAACAAAATGGGTTCTTTAGGTCAGTACTGTTCAATAGAAATTTCTGTCATGGTGGAAGCGCCCTGTCCAGTATGGTAGCTGCTAATCACATGTGGCTATTGAGCACTTGAAATGTGATTAGTGCAACTGAGGAATCGAGTTCCTTTTTTTTTTTTTTGAGACAGAGTCTCGCTCTGTTGCCCAGGCTGGAGTGCAGTGGCCGGATCTCAGCTCACTGCAAGCTCTGCCTCCTGGGTTCACGCCATTCTCCTGCCTCAGCCTCCCGAGTAGCTGGGATTACAGGGGCCTGTCACCTCGCCTGGCTAGTTTTTTGTATTTTTTAGTAGAGACAGGGTTTCACCGTGTTAGCCAGGATGGTCTCGATCTCCTGACCTCGTGATCCGCCCATCTTGGCCTTCCAAGGTGCTGGGATTACAGGCTTGAGCCACCGTGCCCGGCCGAATCGAGTTCTTAATTTTATCTTATTTAATTTAGATAGTCACATGTGGTGAGTAGCTACCACNCAGAGTCTCGCTCTGTTGCGCAGGCTGGAGTGCAGTGGCCGGATCTCAGCTCACTGCAAGCTCTGCCTCCTGGGTTCACGCCATTCTCCTGCCTCAGCCTCCCGAGTAGCTGGGATTACAGGGGCCCGCCACCTTGCCTGGCTAGTTTTTTGTATTTTTTAGTAGAGACAGGGTTTCACCGTGTTAGCCAGGATGGTCTCGATCTCCTGACCTCGTGATCCGCCCATCTTGGCCTTCCAAGGTGCTGGGATTACAGGCTTGAGCCACCGTGCCCGGCCGAATCGAGTTCTTAATTTTATCTTATTTAATTTAGATAGTCACATGTGGTGAGTAGCTACCACATTGAACAGCATAGCTCTGTGTTATTTCACCCATGAGGAAGGCCTATACCTATTGTGCAGAGCAATGTATGGAGTTAGCCTACCTTCATCACAGTCTGACCAGCTAGGATTGCATGCTCACTAAGCAATCCTCTAGCTATGTTGTCTTAACATAAGTTAGCATACAGGAAGAGTGTGAACGATGGATAGATATAAATATCTGATCCACATATCTAATTGTAATCAACTGACATAATGATTTTCAGTTATCAGTTTTTCATTAAGTGGGCTATCTTGAATCTTGGCCTTGCCAGCATATCACATTAACATAGCCTGGATAGATCTGTGAAATACTGTAAGAACTGTTTTCCCGTACGCACTGTTCTGGATGGCATGTTTGCCTCACTGCAGGACTCCGCACACTGCAGCAGAATCCTTATCTCTTAAATCTATGTAACTCTGTTTCTATCATATGTACTTTTCAATAAGTTGAAAGCACTGCTTACCTCTTTCTCTAATATCTTCAAATCTTTATCATTCTTTTGAGATTCCTTCTGTTTAAAAGCCAAAGAAAACTTATAAGCAAATTTAGATGTCACAAATGTCACAGCCAAATTTGTTTCTTAGTTACCAGAAAAGACTAAGGGATCCAAAGAGTTTCTATTTCAAACATTACACTGAGTCTGGTAAAAATTTTGCAGGTCACTCATCTGATAAATAAAAGATTCTAAAAATCTCAAGATATTTTAGGTTTAAAAATTTTCAACCCAATAAATCAGGATTTTCCTAATCAGCCCAGTGAAAAGAACAGGTGGAACTTTATGAATAAAGCTACTGACTGCCTCCCTCTAATGTTAAACAGCAATACATCTTGAATATTTCATTATGCTATCTCAGAAAGAATCTTACAAAGAGAAATCAACTTAAACTTTGATACCCAAAGAGGAAAATATACAGATGCAAAGAAATAAAAACTGAAATAGCATAAGCTCTGATTCTAATTCTCTCATTGGCTTTATTCTAAATAAGATATATAATTTTCACACTGTATCTTTTATATCCAACAGACTTTCTGACACAATGGCTAGAAAAGACTATCTTTTCCATCTAAAATGGAAGAAAGTCATCAACATCTTGAATGAAATCTGTTTTAGATGTTTCTAAGTGGGGCAGGAGGTGGGAGTGACATCAGTGTCATGTTTATTAATTTTACACTCCATGAAATTTTTTATGGGGAAGGACTATTATTTTGGGGCTCCATACAAAGTTGTATGTAATTTAGTTTTCTAAGGGGTTTTATAAATTACAAAATTTCAGGACAATTTCTTCAAGAAATTTAAGTCAAACCACTTACATCAATTTCTAAGAAGAGTGTCTATAATAGTCCTGCCCAATAAAAATAATGCAAACCACGTATGCGTCTAAACTTTTCTAGTAGTGTGTTTAAAAAGTAAAAATCTTAATAAATTTTACTTAAGCCAATATTATCAAATATATTATTTCAGCATGTCACTAGTATAAAATTATCAATGAGATGTTTTATATTTTTGTACTAAGTCTTTAAAGTTTTCTTTGTATTTTACACTTACAGCACATTTCAATTCAATGCTAAATTTTCATCAGAAACATTTATGTATGTTTAGTTTCATAAAACACAGAGGAGAAAGTAAATTCACACACTCAAGTTGTTCCAAAAATATTTAAAAGTGTTCCACTAACAAAATTGAGTATATCTTTAAATACATATTAATTAAAATTAAATAATATTAAAAATTTAGTTCTTTAATAGCACTAGCCACATTTCAATTGCTCAACAGACACATGTGGCTATGCTTCCATGCTGAACAACACGGCTCTATATTACAGAATATGAGGCTTAGGCAACTGTCAAATGAATGAAGAACCTAAGCCTAACTTTTCCCAACTCTGCATATTTTTCACATCAAAAAACCTGGTAATTTGTACAACTTTTAACTTTATTTTATTTTGAGATAGGTCTCGCTCTGCTGCCCAGGTTGGAGTGCAGTGGCACCATCTTGGCTCACTGCAACCTCTGCCTCCCTAGGTTCAAGCGATTCTCCTGCCTCAGCCTCCCGAGTAGCTGGGATTAAGGCACGTGTCACCACATACGGCTAATTTTCTTGTATTTTTAGTAGAGACGGGGTTTCACCATGTGGGTCAGGCTGGTCTCGAACTCCTGACCTCAAGCAATCCACCTGCTTTGGCCTTCCAAAGTGCTGGGATTACAGGTGTGAGCTACTGTGCCCGGCTGTCTTTTTTTTTTTTTCTTATTTTTGGAGAGACTGAGTCTTGTTCTGTTGCCCAGGCTGGAATGGAGTACAGTGGTGCCATCTCGGCTCATTGCAACCTCTGCCTCCCGGGTTCAAGCGATTCTCCTGCCTCAGCTTCCCAAGTAGCTGGGACTACAGGCGTGTGCTACCACGTCCAGCTAATTTTTGTATTTTTTAGTAGAGACGGGGTTTCACTATATGTTGGCCAGGCTGTTCTCGAACCTCTGACCTCAAGTTATCCCTCGCCTCGCCTCCCAAAGTGCTGGGATTACCACTGTACCCCTCCAGCTGTCTTTTAAAAAGTATTATACAGCGGCCGGGTATGGTGGGCCACGCCTGTAATCCCAGCTCTTTGGGAGGCCAAGGTGGATGGATCATCCGAGGTCAGGAATTCGAGACCAGCCTGGCTAACAGGCCAACATGGTTAAACCTCGTCTTTATAAAAATACAAAAATTAGCCAGGCGTGGTGGGATGTGCCTGTAATCCCAGCTACTGGGGAGGCTGAGGCAGGAGAATCGCTTGAGCCTGTGGGGACAGAGGCTGCAGTAAGCTGGATGGTACCACTGCACTCCAGCCTGGGTGACAGAGTAAGACTCCATTTCAAAAAAAAATAAAAGTATTATGTAGCTTGCCTGATTATAAACTTAGGAAAAGAGTAATAGTAGCTCTTGCACAAGCCACAAGACTATTAAGAATTTAATCTCTCACCACTCCTTAACAGTTTCTCAGTAGCAAACCTTTTTTAGATATTGGCATTTTCCCCTTTTCTTCAAAATACTCACCCTTCCCTGCAAACAAATACACAAAACCAAAACAACTCAAATGGTGGTACTCAATAAATCAAAGCATCACATAATTTTGAAATCTTTACTAGGTAATAATTTAAACATGGAAGTGACTGAGAATTGAAGACCATTGTAATTGTGAACTAAGGGCACATTTAAACATAATGACCTAGGCAGAAATGTAACACTTGCTAGAATTCTAATGATAACTCATTTCATTATTTCACAGATTTACTTATAACCTTGATTCAGACCCTTAACCCATTCTAATCAAATACAATACTTTTAGATGTTTTTGATGACACAGTTGATAAACCAGCTGGCATATAAAAGCTCGTCACCTTTGATTCCGAAGACTTAACTTTTCTAGCCGAAGCAGGCAAAGTAGTATCTTTGTCAACATTAAGATTTTGTTTAGATTCTGCAGAAAAATGAATTGTACAGATCATGGTTGGTGTTAACATGTTTTAACTACACACAAAACACAATTTCCAGTTTTTTTTTTTTTCTGTTTTTTGAGACCGTGTCACTGTCACCCAGCCTGGACTGTAATGGTATGATCTCCGCCCACGGCAACCTCTGCCTCCCAGATTCAAGCAATTCTCCCACTTCCCTCCCTAGTAGCTGGGACCACAGGCGCACCCCACCACTCCTGGGTAATTTCTGTATTATTAGTAGAGATGAGGTTTCGCCATGTTGGCCAGGCTGGTCTCGAACACGTGAACTGAAGTGATCCACCCACCTTGGCCTCACAGAGTGCTGGGATTACAAGCACGAGCCACCTTACCCGGCCCCAGATTTCTAATTGCAACTTTTGATGAAACAATATATTCTTTTCTTAGTTGCACATTTTCAAATAATTACGCAGTATTTTTACACATCTAACATGCTTCTGATTCTCCTAATATTCCCTGACAGGTCAAGGTAATTACTAAAAGGCAAGCTACATATCAATATGAGTGTCTTGCTTAATTTTCCTGGTTATATAACAACATAATGATGACAGCATTATTCCGTACTTGACCTTTTCATAAATCCATCAAATACAATTTAAATATAGTTCTAGCTTCAAATTTTAAAAAATGCTATAACATCTTTAAATATTGTTATTCATAACTTTAAACTTACAAGATCACATAACCACTGTTCTTTGGTGATCTATTACCTTTCTGTTGTTTAAATCTTTGTGATTTCTGAAACGATACTGGTCCTTTCAATACTTCTGAAGTTTTAACATCATAAGCACCAGGAGATGGTGCGCAACCTAGAGGAAATAGAAAACATTAATATATCATCTAATGTTATTTATGATCTTAAGTTAAAACATGTCATAATAAAGCAAATATAAATGTAAAAATGTCATTAACAAACTGCTTCTATTTTTTTAAATGTAAAAAATTGCATCCATTTGATATTATAAAGAAGGCCTCTCTATGAAGAACAATATCATCTTGCCCTTTCTATCAACTGGGTCAAAGGGACACAGGCAACTGAGCAAACGACAGTTTTGAGATGAACATCATGTATTACAGGCAATATATGGCTTTCTTACTAAGGACTGAATATAGCAAATAAAATACTTGGTGTCAACTCTACTCAGAGAGTCACAAAGGTAACTACTGTTGGTTTCTAGAAATAAAGTAATTAAAACTGTCTATCCCTCAATGTTTAGCCTAGAATAAAAATTTATAGTGATAATCCATCTCTGGCTAATGTCAATACATCAGACCTATTGAAGATGTCAACTGCAATTCAAACACACGGAAGAAAAGCAACCACACTAGAGCAACTAGAATTTTTTGAGCACTTACTAAATGCCAGGCATTATGCTAAGCATTTTATAGATGTTATTTTATTTAATCCTCAAAAGAACCCTATGTGATAATTTACAGATAAAGAATGTGAGGCTTAGGAAATTCAAAAGCCAATGTTATGCAAAGTAAAATTGTACTAGACTATATTTGTATGTTCCAGAAGTTTATACTGCATAATTTCACTTAACTGAAGTCCCAGATTTGAAGGCATTTCTGAGTAAATAAACATAGCAGATTTGAGATGGGGCCCTTAGGACTTAAAATAATTAAAATACTATTAGCCTAAAGCTTTAGCTGATTGGGAACAAATAGATTAATACTATTCTCTGAAAAGCTATTTACTTCAGTCTAGAGTCTCATGCAAATAAACAGGAAGAGCAAGGAGCTTGGACCATTCTCAGGCAACTACTGCGGTCCCCTAAATGTCTGTCAAATGGTAGACAGAAACTCATTATTATTATTATTATTTTGAGAAGTTGTCTTGCTCTGTTGCCTAGGTTGGAGTGTAGTGGCACCATCTTGGCTCACTGCAACCTTTGCCTCCCAGGTTCAAGTGATTCTCCTGCCTCAGTCTCCCGAGTAGCTGGGATTACAAGCACCCGCCACCATGCCCAGCTAGTTTTTTTTTTATTTTTAGTAGAGACAGGGTTTCACCATGTTGGCCAGGCTGGTCTCAAACTCCTGACGTCAGTTGATCTGTCTGCCTCAGCCTCCCAAAGTGCTGGGATTACAGGTGTGAACCACCATGCCCAGCCCCATGAGGAGATCTTGATTAGCATTTTTTAAAAGTAAAACAATAGAAAAGTCAGCATGACTCATACGCTGCAAAGTTAAGCACTATTTTGTGAAACTTTCCTTTCATATATATGTGTAGAGATATAAAAATACATCTTAGGTTGAAATAAATTTTGGGTTTTTTTTTGCTTTTTTTTTTTTTTGAGACAGAGTCTCACTCTGTTGCCCAGGCTGGAGTGAGTGCAGTGGCGCAATCTCCACTCACTGCAACCTCTGCCTCCCAGGTTCAAGTGATTCTCCTGCCTCAGCCTCCTGAGTAGCTGGGACCACAGGTGCCCGCCACCTCGCCCGGCTAGTTTTTTTGTATTTTTTAGTAGAGACGGGGTTTCACCGTGTGAGCCAGGATGGTCTTGATCTCCTGACCTCGTGATCCGCCGGTATTGGCCTCCCAAAGTGCTGGGATTACAGAGTGTGGTACATCTTAGAGCATCTATTTTATACATTTGGGGTAGGGGTGGGAAAGTAATGAAGAATATAGTGTATTTTGAAGCAAACAGAAGACTTCAGAGAAAACTGCCACCACTACTGGTAGCTATGCCCTTTGGGGGTAAGTTGGGAGGGATTCAGAGCTGGTGGTTTTTCTCTTTTGCTCTCTGCTCTTAGAAATGCTGCTGTGGAAAAGCATGAGAAGCACTGTTCTAGATTTGGCAAGCAGCCAGAAGAGAAATGGAAAACAAAAATTAAATTAGGCTGAATTCATCCTAGGTACACTGAAAAAACTCAACAATGTACCTAGGATGAGTTCTAGTATTCTAATCCCTCACTGGGTCCACTCTCAAGGAGATAAGGGCCAGCAAAACATGGGAGAGTGCATGCGACTAAGCAGCATGTGCAAGTTGCGAACAATTAAGGCCATGTTTAACAAAACTTCTTCCCTAGAGACTCTAGAGAGTCAGGTTTGATAGTTAAAGGGATTTGGATTCAAGAGCAACTAGGCTGAAAGGGAGCCTGTACACTTACCAATACTTTGTGAGACTGTGGCACACGCCATTTTCATGTTCTATATATTTTTCTTAACAACTCGTAAATGCATTCGAACATAGGTATGACTTGTTAGAAATCTGGGGAGAGGGAACATCAGACAAGAGGAATGGGATATCTTGGGAGAGATCATAAGCTGTCTGGAACAGCTTACATCTTCATCAACAATGAACTAAAGCTAAGCCAGGCAGTCCATACTTGTATGCAAACAAAACATTTTATGTGTTACATTAAACAAATTCTTCAAACTTCCAGACCTCTGTGTTTTCTATTTCTTCCACCTAGAATGAACAGCCCACCTTCTGTTTTGCCAGAAGAGCCTGGATGTTGCCTCTTCTAATTTTTTCTGAATGCCCAAATCAGGCTAGAAAACTCCCTTCATAGAAACCTGTGTGTATTGTTCCTATCATAGAACTTCTTGGTTTTCTTATGGCTTATGTACTATCCATTTTCCACATTAGCCAAAAGCCTGCTTGAAGTTAGGGAGTATCTTAAACATGTTTGTATCCCCAGTATTTAACTCAGGGTTGAGTTCAGCAGCATGGAAAAGAAAACAGAAAGTATGTTGGGGATGTGGGAATGGAATAGGCTTTTGTAATCAGCCAGATCAGGGTTCAAATCCAGCTGGGCCTGCCAATCAGACATTACTATGGACCAGATACTTTGTAGATGTATGGAGAAGAGGGTGAATAAAAACTCTCTCTTTTTCTGGTGTAGCTTTAAGCCCCTGGAAAGTAACTTCAAGAAGCTCAGATTCTTCATTCACAAAACAAGGATAAAGAACAGTACCTACCTTACAGTGTGGTTGTGAGGGTTACTCGAATAAGAAAAATCACCACAGTGCCTCATACACATTAACATCAAATGAATAATTGGTATTATTCCTGTAACTGTGAGCCTGAAATACTGTATCTTTGGTAAAGCCAGATTAACCTACTATAATGCAAACAACAACAACAAAAACAAAAAATCTTAAAGCCACACTGTTGACAAAACTTAAGAGTAGGTCCTTTGATTCCTTGGGAAATCATATGGTCTTTGAGTCTTTTAACTAAGAAAATAAGTTTGTGTTGATTCACTTGTTCATTTGGCCTTCCTTGGTGAGTAGTTGTGAACATTTTCATCCATACGTTGGCTGACAGAAAATAGAGATGTAATGAGTAACCATGAAATAGCATATGATAGTGGATAAATCACGAGCTTTGATGTTTAGCTCTACCACTCACTGGTTGTGCAAGTTACAAAACCTCTGTTTTCTCATCTGTAAAACGGGGTCAATATCAGTACCTTCCTCACTTGGCTTTTGGAAGGAATAAACAAGATCTAGTAGCACAGTCCCAGCATACAGCATCTTAAATGATGAGTGCCTATCAAACACATCTAAGGCTTCCTGGTTACTGTGCTTATGCATTGAGGTGTTAAGAGCACATGATGGGGGCTGGGTTCATATTCCAGTCCGGCCACTTCGGTAGTGTAGCACTGAGCAAATTTAAGTCTCAGTCTTTTTATCAATAAAACAATGAATAATAGGATTACCCCTTAGAGTTGGTGGGAAATTAACAACTAATAATCGATGTATAGCCTTAGTATGGTGCTTGAGGTATAAGTGGTCAATATCAGCCATGATAACTTCATTGTTTATATTTTCAGTAAGTGCTACAGCTCTAATTTTACACCCAGAAACTGCCTTTACGGATCTTCCTACTTTTATACCCAAATGGAATATACAAAAGAAATCCGCAAGTTCAGACTAAAAGTAATACTCCAATGTTCTTATCAGTGAGGCCCTCTCGGACTTGAAAATCAAATAGCTACCAACGCCTCGCCTCCATTCCCTTCATTCTGCTGTAGTTTCTCCATTACCGCTGTTTATTGACAGTATTCCCCGCCTGAATGAAAGCCCCAAGGGGCGGGGACTGTTTCACTCCATGCGGTATCTTTAGCATCCTGATTAGTGCTTGGCATGTAACAGATGCTTAGGGCATATTTGAGAAAAATCAATCAATTGAATGAGCCCCAGCCCGATCCTAAAATCGCCTTCTGCTTGCCTCCCAAGAAGGGAGCCGAAAGAGGCAAAGGGCGTTAGGGCATCTCCCGTCCCCCAGCTCCTTTCCCCTTACGCACCAGAAGGGTCATTGAATCTTTTCAGGGGCGCCTTAGGAAAGGACATGTTGACGGCCAGCTCCAGAAACTGAAGGTCACTGGCACTCCTCGGCAACTGAATGCGGATTATCACTGCCTACCGGCTTCAAATTCAAAACTCCCCACATTCCCCTCCCACACCGGCGTTAGCCAATTGGAAAGTCAAACCCCTGGGCACACCAATCCCGCAGAGGAATACAAAGAAAGACTGCTGGGTTCTGACTGCGTCCAATGAGCTGGTCTGTGAGTTCTGACTGCCAGCCAATAGGAAACCGTTACTGTTCCCCGCCCCACCCACCTACCCAGTCATTCCGGGCGTTACTCAATTGTACCCTACGTACCACTAGCATTTGCGCAAGCGCACTTCACTCCGGAGGCGTTTGAAAGTGCATTTTGGCGTCACTTAGGTGACTGTGTAGTGAGTTCCGGCTTCACTGGTTCCAGTTCTGTCCCATTGTTCGTTGCTTGTGAACTTTTCTGGGTTTCAGTTCTTTCATCCGGGTTCTGCTGGTGCCGTAAATGGCCATTCAAAAGGGGAAACGAACACGGAGACCCCAGCTTGCGTTCCTGCGCATGTGCAGTGACCCGAGCAGAGGGGCCGAGACGTAGCCTGAGCGTGGGATTCCGCGCGTGCGCTCGGCTCCGCCTGGTGCGGCTGCGGCCGGGAAGCGACTGGACTATGTCGGCCCCGTTTGAGGAGCGGAGTGGGGTGGTTCCGTGCGGGACCCCGTGGGGCCAGTGGTACCAGACCTTGGAGGAGGTGTTCATTGAAGTTCAGGTGCCTCCAGGCACGCGCGCCCAGGATATCCAGTGCGGCCTGCAGAGCCGGCATGTGGCGCTGTCGGTGGGCGGCCGTGAGATCCTCAAGGTAGCAGCAACTTGGGGCTTGTGTTCAGTTTCCTCTTCCCAGCCGCCCCCTAAAAGTTCCTGGTTTCCCTGAACGACTGTTGGGTGTCCCCACGGCTCCCGTGGCTGGCAGAAAGAGAAAGAGGATAACACTGACCAGGTTTGGGTCTGGTCAGAGCCCCCCTCCTCAGGGCAGAGGCTGAGTTGTGGAAATTTGAGGAGCCCATTTTCCTATTCAGTTTTCAAACCAAGTCAGACTGCTGCTTCTGCTTCTCTGAAGGGCTTCAGCTGGGAGCAGATTAACTAGGTTGCTAAAGGAACAAATATTTCTTCCTTGCACTGAAGACAGGAAGGTGGCAGGAAGACAGCCAGATAACATCCCTGCAGTGGAGCGTAATTAATAAACAGATAAATATAGGAAAGGACAACAAAGAAAATCGGGATAGAATAACGGGCAGAGGATTTAGAGATGATGTCAGGTGATCAGTTTTGTCATCTAAAAGTTTAAAAATCCTGCATGTTTGTGGAGTGGTCACGCACGTGGTGAAGAGGTGTGTGTATAAAATAAGTAGTACCCCTTTTATTTCTTTTCACCAATACTCGTTGGATCTGGACTCGCTTTTTCTTTGTTAAGCGTATAAACGAACAGGTTGAAATTAGATTCTGTTCTCAGATTAGATGCCCAAGATGTTTGATGGCAGTGTAATGTGGTGAAGGGAGACTTACTTGTTTCCTAGTTTTGTAAACTTGGGCGAGAGAGTTCAGTGTCTGTATACCTTCCTTATCCACAAGATACAGTAGTTATAGTACCCTTCTCATAGGATTGTTTTGAGCATAACATGGTATTCATGTGTATGAAGAGCTTGGAGTATTCACTGGTATGTAATAAGTTCATTCTGTATGTTAGCTATGGAGGTGCTTTGAGTGCCTCAAGATTCCTGTGAAAGACGTTAATTTATGTCAGCTTGGATCGCAGTGACTTTTCTGAATTGTACAATTTATAGTTTCCTCAACAATGGTTTTAGATTATGATTTAAATTTAGTAAATCCAGTAACTTTCGGAATATAGCAGTCACTCTGGGATTTTTGATGTACATATAGACTAGTGGGATTTTTTTTCCCACTAATTTTGACATATTTTAAAATGTGGGCTTTTTCGAGTGACATTTTAATTTCACTTTCTGTAACTTAAATTTGGCAACATATTAAAATGGATTTGACCTTATGCATTCTCTCTCTTTTTTTTTTTTTAATATATTTATTTATTTATAGAGACAGGGTCCCTGTCTCCCATGCTGGAGTGCAGGGCTGAGATTGTAGCTCACAGCAGCTTTGAACCCTTGGGGTCAAGCAGTCCACATTGGCCTCCAAAGTGCTGGGATTACAGGCCTGAGCCACTGGGCCTGGTGCTGAGAATGTCTCTTAAATTTATATTTTGTTTATTTATTTATTTTAAACCAGAGTTTGTGAACAGTCAATCACAACTAATCTTTCAAATCTGGAATATGTAAAGTTTTTTTTAATGCCGATTGCCCAACAAAAGATTAAAACGTTTTTAAAAGTTTACTTTGAAAACAACATTTTGCTGGGTGCAGTAGCTCATGTCTATAATCCTGGCACTTTGGGAAGCCTAGGCGGGTGGATCACGAGGTCAGGAGTTCGAGACCAGCCTGGCTAACATGGTGAAACCCCATCTCTACTAAAATACAAAATTAGCCGGGCGTGGTGGCGGGCGCCTGTAGTCCTAGTTACTTGGGAGGCTGAGGCAGGAGAATCGCTTGAACCCTGGAGGTGGAGGTTGCAGTGAGCCAGATCGCGCCACTGCACTCCAGCCTGGGCGACAGAGCGAAACTCTGTCTCAAAAAAAAAGACAACATTTTTTAGTTTTAGCAGGAGATCCCTTCCTGTGGTTAATTTTAATTGGTAGAATTAAAGCATTTCAGATACTAATTTCACATTAATACTGGCTAATGGTCAGTATTACTGTATCTTCTAAAAATTAAGGAGCCCTGATCTTTCTTTAGAGAGCTCTGTGTTCTTTGCCATACATAGTAAATATCCTTTGCAGTGTAAACTAGTTTCCATTTTACCTGCTGGAAGAAAATTTAGGGTTGTGCACCTATAAATGTCATGGTGAAGTGGTGGTATAAGATGTGGATTAGGTAGGAAAGTAGGTAAATCTTAATCATGAAAACTTTATAAAATTAAATTCTGTATTTTAGCACCTTGTATGTTTATTTTGCAGGGCAAACTCTTTGATTCTACAATAGCTGATGAAGGAACATGGACTTTGGGTAAGGGTAATTACTATAATTCATCAAATCTTTTTTTAAAATAAATTTTGTCTTGGTATCTTTTCCCCTTTTGTATTAGATCTTTTTTGTCTTTGCAACTTTGAAAGATAAAGCAATAGAAATGTGTTGAAAACCGTTGTATGTCAAAATTACCTAGTGTGGGGAGAAAAGGTTACTTAGTGGTTTTTGAAAATATAAAATTTAATGAAGAACTTCTTGAGACCAGCCTGACCAACATGGTGAAAGCCTGTTTCTACTAAAAATACAAAAGTTAGCTGGTCATGGTGGCGCATGCCTGTAATCCCAGCTACTAGGGAGACTGAGGCAGGAGAATCACTTGAACCCTGGGGTGGGGGCGGAGGTTGCAGTGAGCCGAGATCGTGCCACTGCACTCCAGCCTGGGCGACAGAGTGAGACTGTCTCAAAAAAAAAAAAAAAAAAAAAAAAAAAAAACCCAACTTGATGAAGAACTCTGATTTCTTTGTGTGTGTCTGTGTGTGTGTGTTTTTTTTAGAGGATAGAAAAATGGTTCGTATTGTTCTCACAAAGACAAAGAGAGATGCAGCAAATTGTTGGACTTCTCTACTAGAATCTGAATATGCAGCGGATCCTTGGGTGCAAGACCAAATGCAGAGAAAGCTTACATTAGAGAGATTCCAAAAAGAAGTAAGTCAGATGAAGTACATGAGTATGTGTAATTAAATATATAAAAATCATTGAATAAATACTATTTGAAATTAAAACAAATGTCATTATGAAGAGTTACAAACATTTTCTAGAATTTTTTAAGTGAATGGTTAGAATAATGGCCTTGTATGCCTTTGATTTTTCAAAAGATTTTCTTGAGAGGAATTTATTTGTATTGCTGTGATTTGTGAGTTTAAGCTTACTTTTATGTACATCAGTAATGCATGAATAAACTCTTACTAGAGTTGAATCAATATAGACTTACATAGTGTAAAAAGTGAAAGGCCCTTTCACCACCATTCTTCCCATTCCATGCATGTATCTCATTTTCATCTCATATGTTGGCTATTGTTTGTTTTGTTTTTTAGCATAAATGGAGGATCACACTGTGTGTATTGTTCTTCTTGTTGCTTTTTTATTTAATAATATGCCGTGGGTCTCTTTCCCTACTAGTACATAAGTATAAAACTCATTCTTTTTAACTGCTTCAGAGTATTCTGTAGTTTGGATGTGTCATCATTATTTAGCTGTTTGCCTTTGATATGATTTAGATTTCTTCATTTTTCTGTATTTTAAACAAAGCTGTGCTTTCATCTCTGTGAAACTACTCAAGTGTTCTAAGATATGTTTAAGATAAATATCTGGGAGAGGAATTACTAGATCATAGCACTTGATAATGTACGTCTTTATGATAATAATTTCCAAATGTGTATCTCTAGCCTAGACTTTTTTCCTGAATTTAGGACTTGCATGCCCAGTTGCCTATTCAACATCTCCACCTGGCTATGTATATTAAGCTCAACATGTACAAGTTGAACACCTAACATCCTTCTATATTTGTTTTTACCCGTAGCCTTCTCATCTCAGTTGATGAAAACTGGTAGTTCAGGTCAAAAAAAATTAGGGGCTCATCTTTGATTCTTACATCATTCTCATACTCTATCCAATGTATTAGGAAATCTTATTGATGCTACCTTCCAAATATATTTAGAATTTGACCACTTCTCATCACCAGCTCTACTACCATTCAGATCTGGACCACCTCTAATGTCTTGCCCGGATTACTCTAATAACGTTCTAATTGGTCTTCTCATTTTACTCTTGCCATAGTCTTCTCAAAATAGCAGTTTTTTTTTTTTTTTGAGATGGAGTCTGCTCTGTCACCCAGGCTGGAGTGCAGTGGTGTAATCTCTGCTCGCTGCAAGCTCCGCTTCCCAGGTTCCCGCCATTCTCCTGCCTCAGCCTCACGTGTAGCTGGGACCATAGGCTCCCGCCACCACGCACGGCTAATTTTTTTGTATTTTTAGTAAAGATGGGCTTTCACTATGTTGGCCACGATGGTCTCAATCTCCTGACCTCGTGATCCGCCCACCTCAGCCTCCCAAAGTGCTGGGATTACAGGCGTGAGCCACTGCGCCTGGCCAGTTAGAGCAGTTCTTTTAAAATCCAAGTCATATCATGCCACTTCTCAGAACTCTGCAAGTCATTTCTCTATCTCTTACAAGGCCGTATCTGTTCAGTTATTCCATTATCTCCTTGACTACCTCCTCCCCTACTGCTATCCCTCTTAGTGATTCTGCTTTTGCCATACTGGCCTGTTTGCTATTCCTTAAAGAACATGTCATCACATCCCTTTGTTATCCTTGTGACTGCAGTGCTCTTCTCCCACAGTTTGGCTTTTATGTTTTCATATCATTGCTCAATGAAGCATACTTTGATTATCTCATTTAAATATTATAATTTTATTTCCCTTATCCTGTTTTTTTCTATTATCACTTACCAACTTTTAACACTAGATCAGGGGTTGGCAAACTAGAGCCCTTGGGCCAAATTTGGCCCACTACTTGTTTTATAGCTTTTCTAGAACACATATATGGTCATTTGTTTGTATATTGTCTTTCAGACAGTTGAGTATTTGTGATAGAGACTATGTGGCCTGCAAAACCTGAAATATTTACTACCTAGTTCTTTAAAAAGCCTGCCAGCCCCTGTACTGGTTGATTTACGGTTTGTCTCCTCCTGCTAGAATGTTAAGTTCCGCTAGAGCAGGGATTTTTGTTTTTTTTCACTCTTGAATTCTACATACCTGTAATGGTCTTCCAAACAGTAGGAGCTCAACAAATGTTGTTGGATAAATAAAATAGCCCACCAAAAAGACTAAAGTCTGACATACTACTTTACAGGATTGTTGTGAGGGTTAAATATCTTTCATATGTATAGCTCTTAGAAATTTGTGTGGCACATAGAAAGCTCTCAAAAAAATGCTAGCTATAGGCCGGGTGCCGTGGCTCACGCCTGTAATCCCAGCATTTTGGGAGGCTGAGGCAGGCGGATCACCTGAGGTTGGAAATTCAAGACCAGCCTGACCAACATGGAGAAACCCTGTCTCTACTAAAAATGTAAAATTAGCTGGGTGTGGCGGTGCATGCCTGTAATCCCAGCTACTCGGGAGGCTGAGGCAGGAGAATCTCTTGAACCTGGGAGGCGGAGGTTATGGTGAGCTGGGATTGCACCATTGCACTCCTGCCTGGGCAACAAGAGCGAAACTCCGTCTCAAAAAAATAAAAAAATTAAAAAAATTAAAATGCTAGCTATTAAATCTATCTACGGACTTTTATTGAAGTATATGTTTCCCCATACACTTGCCAACATTGTAGTATACGTATGATCTCTAAATATTTGTAACTAGGAGAGTTGAAAAATGCCTCAGTTTTAAATATTATTTTGGTGACAACAGTGAAGTCTGTTATATTTCATGTATTTATTGGTCATTTATATATCTTTTTTATCAATTGCCAGTTTGTACTTCTATTTTTTCCTTTTAAGTTTTATTTCATTATATATTTTTATATCTTTTAGAATCCTGGTTTTGACTTCAGTGGAGCAGAAATCTCAGGAAACTACACTAAAGGTGGACCAGATTTCTCAAACCTTGAGAAATAACTGCTTTTTTTCCCTGCATTCTGTGGATCCTAGCAGATATTGCCAACTTAATCAGAGAAACAGATTATGTAATGGAAGAAAAATGTGGATGCCTACAGTTAACAGATTGCAAAATATATTTTAAAATGGTTCTAAAAATTGCATTCAAACATGATTTACGTAGGAAATGTACTGTGGGAACTATTCTATGGATATATGGTAAAGTTGTTTTGGACTTGTTTTTGCTCAGCATGAAGTTTTATATGCTGCATTTTACTAATTCCATATTTAACCATATTTTTAATACAAAAGAACATTAGAGTATAGATCATGTGAAATGAAGGGTGCCTTTGGGGAAAATTAACTTTTTCTTTTGATAAGTATGATATTCAATAAAGTTTTCTAAATAGGAATTGTGTACCCCTTTGTCTAAGTATAACAATTCACACAAAATTATAGTGCTGAAAACAGTGTTAAGAAAGGAAAAAGTCCATAAATGTATTTTAAGTAATTAAGAGTTAATGAAAATTTCTTAATTAGAATATTATTACTTGAGGGATTACTTTATGTTAAGAAGTTTAAAAATAGTTAAAAGCCTAACAGTAGAAGTGGATTAACACAAAAGAGAAGTGTGAACATGGTAATTAGGTGAGTCCTTTGTGGCAGAAAGTGAAGTAAGGTCACTAATTTATATCAGTGGCATTGTTTTGATCTTAAGTGATTTAGGCATATAGGTAGGAATTGTCTATAGACATTCAATATCCTATTTATGTTCTCTTTATTTTTTGCCCTTTTTAACTCTTGAAAAAAAATCTCATGCATAGAAAAGTTACAGATAATTCTTTTCTTTCTGAACCATTTGTGAATTACTTGAATACATGATTCCTCATTACTGATTACTGTTTGCTTCAAATTATAATTTTTTTTTTTTTTTTTGAGACAGAGTCTCGCTCTGTCGCCCAGGCTGGAGTGTAGTGGCTGGATCTCAGCTCACTGCAAGCTCCGCCTCCCGGGTTTATGCCATTCTCCTGCCTCAGCCTCCCGAGTAGCTAGGACTACAGGCGCCGCCACCTCGCCCGGCTAGTTTTTTGTATTTATTTTTTTAGTAGAGTCGGGGTTTCACCGTGTTCGCCAGGATGGTCTCGATCTCCTGACCTCGTGATCCACCCGTCTCGGCCTCCCAAAGTGCTGGGATTACAGGCTTGAGCCACCGCACCCGGCCGCTTCAAATTATCTTACATGACTAGAATGCAACCATTAAAATCAGGAAATTTACGTTAACACATTACCACCCTCTAATCCTCAGACCTTCACTTCATTCACATTGAACCGATTGTCCTAATAATGTCCTTATAGCAAGAGGATCCAGACAGAATCATGCCTTCCATTTAAATGTCAGCTGTCTTTAGTTTACTTCATTCTGGAACAAGTTCTCATTTCGTTCCTTTTACAACTTAGTGCTTTTGACAATTATGGGCTAGTTTTGTAGAACATCCCTTATTTTGAGTTCTGTCTGATACTTCATGATTAGATTGAGGTTATTCATCTTTGGCAGGAATATGATAGAAGTACATCTTGTCATAGTTTAATAATTTCAATTTGTCTCATTTCTGATGGTGTTTCTTAGATGACTGATTAAGGTAGTGTCTGCCAGACTTCTCCACTGTAGTTATTTTTATAATTATTTTTTGAGAAGATAGTTGCAAAATACTACCTTGTTTCTCATCACTTTAAATTTATCATATCTCTATAATCTCATTATTTTCTATTTTATTCAGTGGGTTAAAAACCTATTCTCATTACATTGATGCTCAAAATTATTGCACATTTGGCTGGTAGAAGTCCATTTTGGGTGGCCTCTGTGTCCTTCTGACATGTTCCCATCATAATTCAATCAATTTGTTACTCTCTGGCATAAGATATACCAGGCTTCTCATGCTCTCCTTGACCTAACCCAAGAATCAGCCATTTTTCCATAGAGCCTGCGTTCTCTTTAGTGGGTAATATTTAAAAGCCAAGATCTGTGCTAGTGTGCAATTGCTATGGGTGTGTATATATAATGCATGTCTTTACATCTATATTTCTGCATCTGTGTATATTGAAAACCATGAGTTCACATGTAAATTCTAATTCCATGGGCTTCATTTTCATTTTTTCCCTTTCCATATTTATAACCCCTCTCAGTACCAGTGAGAAACCTGATTCCTATTTGATTCTCTATATGTGTTTTTTTTTTTTTTCTTTTTTGAGTTGGAGTTTCACTCTTGTCGTCCAGACTGGAGTGCAGTGGCATGATCTCAGCTCACTGCCACCTCTGCCTCCTGGGTTCAAGCAATTCTCCTGCCTCAGTCTCCCGAGTAGCTGGAATTACAGGCATGCGCCACCACATCTGGCTAATTTTTAATTTTTTGTAGAGACAGCATTTCTCCATGTTGGTCAGGCTGGTCTTGAACTGCCGACATCAGGTGATCCGCCCACCTCGGCCTCCCAAATTGCTGGGATTACAGGTATGAGCCGCTGCGCCTGGCCTGATTCTCTGTTGTAGGTCATCTCCCCACATGAATGTCTTCCTCACCCTGCTTAGGCTTCGCATCCTATGCTGAGCAGGGATATCCTCCTCCTCACCCTCCCTGGACCCTAACACTTCACTCCAGGCCATGGCAGTCCATTCACTCTATGATTCCTGTCTTGCTCATTTTAAGAATGAATTGTCAGGGAAGAGGCTATTTTTCTTTTAATTTTATTCTCTTTGATATCTAACAAAATTTTTTATTTTGAGTAAACAAAGTAAAATTAACATTTTTGGTGTATAGTTTGATGAATTTTAAGTACGGATATGTGTAAACACCTCCACAATCAGGATATTGAAGCATTCAATCACCATAAGAACTCTTATGCTCTCTTTGTAGTCACACCCTACTCCCAGCCCCTAAACCTTGGAAACCACTGATCTAATCCTTGTCTCCATATTTTTGTCTTCAAGCGTGTCATAAATGGGATCATATGTAATTAAGAAAAACAGCTTTATTGTAACAACATACATTTCACCCATTTAAAGTGTATAATTCAGTAGCTTTTAGTATATACACAGATAAATGTGACCATTCCAATAATCAATTTCAGAATGTTTTCATCATCTCAGATAGAAACCTCGTATAGTTTAGCTTTTATCCTCCCATCATCCCCCGCCATCCACCACTTTTAATCTCATGGATTTCCCTATTCTGGACATTTAATGTACATGGAATCATAGTATGTGGTCTTTGGTTACTGGCTTCTTTCACTTAACATGTCTTAAGAGGTTCATCTATATTCTAGCATGTATCAGCACATTCATTAGTATGTCTGAATAATACTTCATTGTATGGCTGTATCACTTTGTTTATACATTTGTAAGTTGGACATTTTGGGTAATTCCACCTTTTGGCTGTCCTGACTAAAGCTGCTATAAACGTGTACAAGTTTTTATGTGCATGTGTTTTCATTTCTTACCTACAATTTTTAGGTTATATGATAACTATGTTAATCATTTGAGGAGGTGTCATTGTTTCCCAAGCAGCTACATCTTTTTACTTTCCCACCAGCAGTGTACACAGGTTCCAATTTCTCTGCATCCTTGCCAACAGTTGTTTACTTGACATTTTGATTTTAGTCATTCTAGTGGATATGAAATGGTATCTCGATGACTATGTTGAGTGTTCTTTCTTGTGCTTATTGGCTATTTGGGTATCTTCCTTAAAGCAGTGTTTATTCAAATTCTTTACCCATTTTTTGGTTGTCTTATTGAGTAGTAACAGTCTTTATATATTCTGGGTATAAGTCCCTTATCGGGTATATGATTTGTAATTTCTGCTATTCTCCTTTTACTTTGTTGATAGTGTCTTTTGAAGCACAGACTTAATTTTGATGAAGTCTTATCCATCATGCCGTTGGTGGATCATGTTTTTGGTGTCATGTCTAGGAACCTTAACCCCAGGTCATGAGGAATTTTTCTTTTTTTCTTTTCTTTTCTTTTTTTGAGACAGACTCTCGCTGTCGCCCAGGCTGGAGTGCAGTGGCACAATCTCCACGCACTGCGACCTCTGCCTGCTGGGTTCAAGTGATTCTTGTGCCTCAGCCTCCCAAGTATCTGGGACTACAGGTGTGCACCACCACTCCCAGCCCTTTTTTTTTTTTTTTGTTATTTTTAGTAGAGATGGGATTTCACCATATAGGCTAGGTTGGTCTTGAACTCCTGACCTCAAGTGATCTGCCCACCTCGGCCTCCAGAGCACTGGGATTACAGGCATGAGCCACCATGCCCAGCCTACGGATGTTTTCTTCTAATTTTAAGTTTTACATTTAGATCTGTGATCCATTTTAGGTTAATTTTTGTATAAGCTGTGAAATTTAGGTTTATTTTTTGGCATATGGATGTTCAGTTGTTTTAAAATCATCTGTTGAAAAATTGTCTATTCCCCATTGAGTTGTCATTTCACCTTTGTCAAAAATCAATTGCTATTTATGTGAGTCTGGCTTTGGACTTTATTCCATTGATCTGTGTGTTTATCCTTTCATAAATACCACATTGCCTTGATTATCATATCTTTATAGCAAGTCTTAAAACTAGGCATCATGATTCCTTCAACTTTATTCTTTTTCAAAATTGTTTTGGCTAATTTAGTTTCTTTGCCTTTCATATGAAGTTTAGAATTAGCTACTCTGTATCTACAAAAAATCCTACTGGGGTTTTGAATGCAATTTTGTCTTCCAATCCATGAACATGAGGTATCTACTTAGGACCTCTTTGATTTCAGTTATCAGCATTTTATGTCATTTTTCAGCCTATATTCCACAGTGTTCATTTTGGGGGAACTATTGTAAGTTGTATTATTTTTGAAACATGGGTTTCCAATTGCACATTGCTAGTATATATAAATGTGTTTGATTTTTGTCGACTTTGTATCCTGTGACCTTGCTAAACTTTATTAGTTCTGGGAGTTATTTTGTTGTTAACTTGTTAAGGTTTCTACATAAACTACGAATAGGAACAGTTTTATTTTATCCTTTTTTATTCTATGGGCCTTTTTTCTTGCCTGATTGCAGTGGCCAGAACAATACAGTGGAGAAAGTGGCCATCCCAGTCTTGTTCTGGATCTTAGGATTTTGAAAGCATTGTCTTTGACCATTATGTATGCAAGCTATAGGCCTTTCATAAATTCCCTTTTGTCATGGTGAGCAAGTTCCCATCTATTAATTTGTTGTTAGCAGAGTTTCATGAGTGGATGTTGAATTTTCTATGCTCTTTCTGTATCAGTTTGGTCATTTTTCTTTAGACTGGTAAAATCATGGATTTTATTGATTGATTTCAGAATTTTGAAACAGCTTATATTTCCTCCCAACCCCAAATTTGGTCTGGTACATTATTCAGCTTATGTATCTAGATTTTTATTCTTTGAGGATTTTTATGTCTGTGTTCATTTTGGATATTGTGCAATTTTTTTTTTTTTTTTTTTTTCCCCTTGTATTATCTTTATCTTGGCATGGTATCATGTTAATTCTGGTGTTACAAAATGAATTGTAAAATGAATTGAAAAGTGATTATTCTTTCCGGAAGAGATTTGTAGAATTTGTGTTAAGTCTTCTTTAAATGTTTTATGAATTTACTAGTAAGGTTTTAAACAATAGTTCAATTTTTAAAAATAGAGAATTTATTGAGGTTTACTTTAGTTAAGTTTTAGTATTGTATGCCTTTCAAGGAATTGGTTCATCTAATCCTATGTGCATAGAGTTGTTCATGGTATTTTCTTTGTGTCGTTCTAATGAGGATCTATACTGTTTTCTTGGATTCCTAAGATTGGCAGCTTCTCTTTTTTTGTCAATCTTGCCAGAAGTTTATCAATTTTACTACTTTTTTCAAAAATTAGTTTTTTGTTTTGATTGTTCTCTATTAACGTGTTTACAATTGCATTGATTTTCTGCTTCTTTTTTTTTTCTTCCTTCTGCTTGCTTTAGGTTTAGTTTGGACTTTTTTCTTTTTTTTAATAGACTGGTCTCACTTCATCACCCTGGCTGGAGTAGTGTTATGATCATAGCTCACTGCAGCCTCAAACTCGTAGGGTCATGATCCTCCTATCTCAGCCTTCTGAATGGCTGGGACTATAGTGGTATGCCACCACACCCAGTTAGAGTTTCCTAGTTTCTTAAAGTGGGAGCTTAGAGTATTAATTCAAGACCTTTTTCTTGTTTAGTAAAAAGCAGTCGATTGTTATAATTTGCAGCACCAGCATGGCTGCATTCCAAGCACAATGATATTTTCATATATTTTAAAATATTTTTTGAGACTTCTCTGTAGAATCGTGAATTATTTATAAGTGTGTTGTTTAATTTCCAAGTGTTTGGAGATTTTCTTGCTGTTACTGATTTCCAGATTATGGTGAAAAAACATACTTTGTATGATTTCATCTCTTTTAAATTGTTAAGGTTTAAGACCCATGATGTGGTTTATCTTGGTGAGTGTTACATGTGTACTTGAAAAGAATGCTTATTCTGCTGTTTTAGGTAGAAGGGTTTTATGTCAATTAAATCTAGCTGGTTATTAGGATTATTCTATTTTTCTACATCTTTGCTAATTTTCTATGAATTCTATAGACTACTGAGAGAGGAATGTTTAAGTCTGCAACTGTAAATGAAAATTTGTCCAGTCCTCCTTTTAATGCTACCAATTTTTGCTTAATTTTTTTTTTTTTTTTTGAGTCTTACCTTATAACTCAGGCTGGAGCATAGTGGCTCTGTCATGCTTCACTGCAGCCTCAAACTCCTGTGCTCAGTCTTCCCACCTCAGGCTCCTCAGTACCTAGGACTACAGATGTTCATCACTAAGTCCAGCTAATTTTTAATTTTTTTTTGGAGATAGGGTCTCCCTAAGTTAAGCAGGCTGGTCTTTAACTCTTGGCCTCAAGCAATCCTCCCACCTTGGTTTCCCAAAGCATTGGAATTACAGGCATGAATGAGCCTCTGCACCTAGTCTCTTCATGTATTTTTAAGATCTGATAATACATGCTTACTTTTAGCACTGTCTTGGTGAATTTTATCATTACATAATGTCCCTAATTATCCTTGGCAATTTTGGTTGTTCCTAACTCTACTTTGATGAATATAAAAATGGCTTTTTTATTTATTTTTTGAGACAAGAGCCTTACTCTGTTGCCCAGGTTGGAGTGCAGTGGTGTGATCTTGTCTCACTGCAACATCTGCCTCACAGGTTCAAGCAATTCTTCTGCCTCAACCTCCAGAGTAACTGGGACTACAGGTATGTGCCACCTAACCTAGCTGCTTTTTGTATTTTTAGTAGAGATGGGGTTTCACCATGTTGGCCAGGCTGGTCTTGAACTCCTGGCCTCAAGTGATCCGTCCACCTCGGCCTCCCAAAGTGCTGGGATTACAGGCATGAGCCACTGCACTTGGCCTTAAAAATTGGCTTATCTTTTAATTCATCTTATTTGACTCATGTTTACTGTTTTTTGGTTCCTGAAAAAAAGGTTGATAAAAGTTACTCTATTAGTATAGAGAAATTCTGAGTGTTATTATTCTATGATCATGATGACAGCAGAGAAGTTAATGTGGCCAGAATATAGTTTTGATTAAAAATTATATAAGCAGTTTCACTTAAGTCCAATTAATCTTCTATTTTGAGAGGTAATGTACAGAGTGGTTAAGAGCACAGCCTCTGAGGTCAGAACTGCCTGGCTTTGAATCCTACCTCCAAGTACCAGGTATAGACTAGGGGCAAATCATTAGGGTCTGTCTATTTCATTTGCAAATTGGGATAACCTCATTCAGTTGAGAGGATTTTAATGAGATGATTCATAGTACCAGACAGTAAAAATTATCACTGCCAGCCACAAATGTTAAATTGAAAATATATATTTTTAGATAGGATGTCTCAAAATTGTTACATACAAGGTTCAGATACCTTTTTAAAAAATTAAATAAGTCTAAGGCAAGTCAGTTATAAAAGGAGGCTTCTTTTATGAACAATTTTTCTTTCATCAGTAACTCCTTGTAGTGTCGACTTTACAGGATGTTAGTTTGAACATGAACAGTTCAAAATCATATTAATTGCTTCAATTTGAATAATAATTACAATTGATCCAAGCAGGCTAACATAACACATGGTGGTTACCTGGCATTAGCAACCACGCTGCTGAAATGCTGTTTAATTAGGTAAGAGGGCTTGCACAAAACTTCAAGTGGGCTGAAACTAAGAGTAAATATGTATTAAGGATAGCATCCATAGCAGTGATGAATCTGAGTGATAAACGGGATTAATAATGCATAAACACCAACTTTTAACGCACATTAAACAATTATTTGTCATCATTCTATGTCTATTAAAAAAACATTAGAGACTAGGCACAGTGGCTCATGCCTGTAATCTCAGCACTTTGGGAGAACGAGGTGGGCAGATCACTTGAGCCCAAGAGTTTGAGTTTGAGATCAGCCTGGGCAACACAGTGACAACACTGTCTCTACAGAAAAAAAAAAAAAAAAAAAATTTTAGCTGAGTACGGTGGCATGTGCCTGTAATACTAGCTATTTCGGAAGCTAAGGTGGGAGGATCTCCTGAGCCTGGGCTGCCGAGGCTGCAATGAGCTGAGATCGCGACCCTGCAATCCAGCCTGCATGACAAGAGTGACCCTGTCTCAGAAAAAACAAAAAGTAAAGTGTCAGCTAATAGTCATACTATTAATAGGGATTTTATTGTTTCTGGTACTATGCATCTAAATTTAATACTAAATTTAAATATACTGAGTAGAGATAGCTTTAAAGTTCTGTTACCACATTGCTAAAACAGTTAATTAAATCAGAGGAGAAAAAAGCCACCCAGCAAAGGACTGAATTTCAGTAACTTTATTGAAAGGTATATCCTTAGTACTAAAACATAATGGTAGTTGGTTAGTTTACCTCTGCCAACTCAAAATTAACAATGATGTATTCAAAATACTGAAATTTATCAGCCTTTTGAGAAAACTGAAAAGTTACCCATAAAACATGGTTTACAAAAGTTAAGAATACGATATACGTGGTTCTTTGGTTTTTCATTGTGTATTGATCCATAACATGATGTCAAATTGGTTACAGCCATTCTGGATAGACTCAGGCTATACATTGCACTGAGTAACTGTTTACAACACTTTAACACAGTACTTCTCACACTCACTGACATGGAGAATCCTAAACACTACCTCAGCAGCTTCATTCATAGTTATGAAGATGTCTACTTGCTTTTCTTAAGACTTTTTTTTTGCACAGTAAGGGCATCAGTGGAAGTATATTCTCTTTTTATAAAACTGCCATCACTTCTAACTTAAAAAAGTCTTTAGTAAAAAAACTTCTGGAGTGTAGAATCTAGCCTGAACTTACCTTAGTGTGGGAAAGCAAGTTTTCGAAGTGGTAATTTGAGTTACTAATACAATAGAAACTGATTTTCTTGATGGGATTCAGTTTGTGACAGTAGGATCTGTATAAAAATTTTTTATTGTAGATACAAATGTCACCTGTTTTCTAGAAAAAAATATTAAAAGATAACTTAATGAATATGCCAAACTTTATAGGTCTGTATTTTTCTTTATATAAAATGCCCTCAAATTTAAATGTAATTCCCATATAGCAATAAAGTCCACATCTCTAGATTATCTATTACTTGCATTATGGGGTGTGTTTATACTGCCTAGAATGTTAACCCTTATTATGCCTTAAAAGTGCATTTGTGAAATGTTCCTTTTGACATAAACCTCATAACTTAAAATTTAATATTTAAATTAAGTAGGAGTAGGATTAGAATAATGAGAGTGATTGAAGCTGTGGGAAGACTGATAGTTGATAGTATTAGTGTGACTCCTCCAATACCATTTTCAATACCACCTAAATATATTGATCCAATATCTAAAGTTAGATCAATGATAGAAATGAAGATTCACAGTTTACCTTCTCAGGCTTGTCATTAGCATTTCACATTTAGGCTTTTAGCTTTGATTTGAATGCTTCACAGATGAATTCAAATCTAAACATAATTCTACTACAGCGTAATGTTAGGCAGTTTTCCCAAGTCTGAGACCAGCATGCTTATCTCGTGATGTTTTGAGGCTTCATAGCTTAAATCCATTGTAACATTATGGAATCCATAGAACAAGGTTGTGGAGAAAGGCTTCAGCGAAGTTTTTTGGTGCTGTAATAATCCTATTTAAAGAAAACAAAATCCAACTTAACAGAAGCCAGTCTGCCTAAATACTAAATATTAGATATGAGATGTTCATATCTAATAGTCATAATCATATGTAGATGTATTAAATGTTAACATTTAGTTTAGAGTAAATAAATCACCACTGAGTTAGGAAATTTAGATGGCAAGAATGTATATCACATATGCAGAAAGCAAGTTTACATTTTTTATGCATATAACTACTTTTTAGTAGTCCAGCAATGATAGGTTACTATAGTGTTGACACACTCTGACAGTTTCCAGATACCCAATGTAGAGACTATCTATCATATCCTACTTTTTCTTTTAAGTACAATATCCAAGTTCATATTGATTTTGCTTATAAGTGAACAGTCTCAAATTAGTTTATACATGGTTCAGACTTCTGGTGCTCAGCTTATGTAATTTTAAATGAGTCAGAGTTTGGGTCTACATACAGCAAGATCATGTGTAATTAAAAAAAAGCATGATTTTAGTGCTACAAGGAGGATGCTGTTCTCTAAGCTGAAAATTTAATGAAATGGCTAACGTATGTATCAGAGGTTGGATAATTCCTTACTCCTAAGGTGGTTGGATAATTCCTTACTCCTAAGGTGGTGTACCTTGTATATAGTAAAGGCGTTCAAATATTAGTTGACTAGATCAGTGATGTCATCTCCGCCTTTACTATTCCAACTCTATTTTGTTTATTTTGAAGATACTCTTTTTCAGTTGAAAATTATGGCATTAGAAAATTTTCTGTATCTGGAGAATAATAATGGACCAAATTTACCAGTTAAGGGACCATTTCAGGAATTGTTGGAAGGTGAGTTATTCTGTAGTAACTATGCTTCAATTGTCGTGCAGTACGCCCAGAAACAATCCATTTCAACTTCTGAACATTTGGTTTGGAACACTTGTTTGATGAATATTCAGTTAAACACTTGGATACAAGCTCTTGCCAGAAGGTCAAATCTCTGCCATTTATCTGTACATAAATTTAAAAAATTATTACTCAAAGTCAGTCCCACCTTATTTAACTACATTAATAAAAGGAATCCTATGAACATGTGTCTTTGCTCATTAAAAAAATTTAAGGATAGCTTCTTAAGTTTCAAATAAACATATGACATCTCATTTTACTTCAGGACATAGAAGGGGTTTAGTTTCTTTTACAGCTGTTAATAGGATTTAGGCTACGTCCTTGACATACCTTGGAATGTTTCTGAAGACATTCTACTCCTTCTGTGAACTCTATACACTTCTGTGCTTGGATCTCTAATGCAATGATAGACAATGCCAACACAGAAGGCTAAAAGAGAGAAATTTAAAGTAAATGCTAAATATAAAAACAGGTCATAAAATAGGTGTAATCTTTATAAAATATTTACCTTTGCTTTAGAAAATATGATCCTGCAATGACATGCCTTAAGTTGAGCTTCTAGTCTTTCAAAATTCATTCTATTTCTCCTTTAAAAAGAAAATGGTATTACTTTTATTAGGTAATATTACATCTAGTCAAAAGATGTTTTTAGAAAAACACTGAAGTCAGGTTTTAAAGTGAAGCTTATGCACATTTATCATAGCAAGTGAACTATTTAAAGGAATTCCCCTTCCATCAAGGATACTAACTTCTTAAGGCACCACATGGGAGTTTTAAATGATTTGGGCCAAAAAATTAAAATGAACAGTACTATGCCACAGATATCAAGATTTATTTTCTTTTAGTTTTAATAAATATTTCAACATCTACTGAAGGTCCTTTTTTCCATAAATTTGTGCTAGATGCTTTCCTACTAGGTTCTATAAACGTGGAAATGTACTTTAATCCCAATAATTAGCTTTAATGAAGCTATTGACAATGGAACATTTTCTCACTTATGATGGACATTAAAGTTCAAGGAGCCACAGCTGTCATTTTACTTATTTTTATTAGAATTCTATGAAGATACTGATTTTATGCAATATCCGTACAATACCATTCTGATTTCCAGATCTCTCTTGTTCAAAACAAAGGTCACTTACCTTTCAAGTGGCAAGTTCTCTTGAAGGAGTGAATAATACAGTTGCAGAAATTGAAAGGCAGTAGTAGCTTTGACTTTCCAACACACCTTCTCCAATACAATGTTTTCCATTCTCATCAAGTCTGAAACCGTAAACCTATATTGACTTATTCGGATCAAGTCAGTTGCCAATGGGACATTCCTTTCCTCTTCTATTGATTTTACAGCCAGATAGAAGCAGCTCAGTCCAACACACCCAAGGTGCTTTGGCTGTACCTAAAAAAACAAAAAACCAGTAAGCCCATGACTCTACCTTATTTCAATTAAAACATAAAGGATAATCTAGAACTCAGACCCAATATTTTGAAAATGTGTATCTGAGGTTTTTTTCTCAGCTGTGATGGACTTAACACAATCCACTCATACCTAAACTATAGCCTATCAACACTATGGACCCCACTTAGAACCAATTTTTGAGTAACTGGACTGAGTTTCAGTATAATGTTTGGCTCAGCATAGAAAAATTGTGTTTGTTTTTTTTAATCACTGTAGAAGTATACGTAAACATTGTTCTAGTTTGATGAAGTAAGTTAACTAGTCAAAGATATACGACGACTGAAATACTTAATGGCTTATTTACAAAATAAGCCATTTCTTTCCAGGATGTTGTATTTTTTCCAGGCTCTTGTCTTTGTGGGAACACATATAAAACAGTTTTAAAATACTATGGCATATACTGTTTACTCTGCCTCTAAGGGTTCTATCCACTAGTAATCTTTATCATTTAATTTTCTGAATGTCTGCAGTATGAGGCACAGTCAAAACTTTATCCAGTTGTTTACTTCCAGCTCACATGAAACTAAGCTGTTACCAGTATTAATATCTCTGTGCTCTCTTTCTTCTTGTAACCTCTTCAGCTGTGCACTTATACCTCTTTAAAAGAATAAGGTAGTTACTCTTCTTACCTTGACTTGTACATAAGAGCAATGATCTTATTCTCACATTAGACTGAATTATACCTGAGGGACAGCTGTATATTATTCATTTATGTAACATTTATAGATTCAAAGGTAGTGACTACACATGTGAAATGTCAAAAGAGGTTAATTAGTCTGTTGAAGCAAATTTCTTGAATCTTCAACAAATACTGAAGTCCTTTCTTATGATACACTGTATTAGATACCAAGGACTAAAATGAGTTTCCCTCTAATTGCCACATCATCTTATTTTCCTCCAGTGACCATGGGTGTACGGGAAAGGCAGATGCATTTGTAACAGTTAAGCTCTGAAAGTGACATAGTCTTGTTTATCTAGTACAGGAAAATAGTTGCTCCTCCTTCAGATACACTCTCCTCCCTACTGGGTGTACACTGAAGCTGGAAATGCCAAGCATAAGCAAGTCTTGACTAGGTCTAAGGCCATAACATTTACAATTTTATATATGGGTAGTGATTAAGAAATATATTCTTAGCCACAATGTAGCCTCTAATAAATTTCTGACATTAATACATTTGTTTATATCTAAAAATAGTAAATAAATGGACCAACCCAACCTATCAAGAAGGGTTTTTTTAAAAACAGCCAATTTTCTTACTAGGAAACTGCCATTAGTTACTTGATATTAGACTATTTTTCATTTCAGAATTTAAGTCTAATATCTGATGTACTCATGATAAGAAATCATATTAATGCTGTAGTAGACAAAATTAATGTTTTGGCTACGTGCTGAAAATAAAAAAGGTCAAGTTTATGAGTATCAGCCAAAAGGTAACAATTCCATCTCCAAAACACACTGAGCAAAATCACAAAAGTGTAGCTTCAAACATACCTTCATTTTAGACAGGAATCTGTCCAGTAAATTCACAGCTAGAGAAAATGTCTCTGTGTCGAAGCCAAAGAACTGAGTTAGACTCAGAAGATCTTTTACTTCAAAGTCCCTTAGTCTTGCAGTCATTCTGAGGCCATTATCATGTGCAGACTCAATTAGTCTCAAGCCACAGACCTTTGGCTGACATCTAGACTCCTGTTCCAACAGGGCATTCAGCTGGTGTAGCAGTTTCTGAGAGTCAGTTGTTGTCAGTACCTCTATCATCTATATATAGAAAAAAAAGACCAGAAAGGAGTGTAAGTAGTCCTTCCTGCTTTCCTTGGCCATCTTTGCACTGGGCCAAGAAATGATTTATAAGTCTCCCATCCCCCAATGCGGCTAGTGCATCTAAGTCATTGCAAAGTGCCATCTGTTATTTATTTCCCTTCTACAAGTTGGTCACATCCTAAATGTGTTTTGTTTTTGTTTTTGAGACGGAGTCTCGCTCAGTTGCCAGGCTGGAGTGCAGTGGCAAGATCTTGGCTCACTGCAACCTCCGACTCCCTGGTTCAAGCAATTCTCCTGCCTCAGCCTCCCAAGTAGCTGGGATTACAGGGGTGCGCCACCACGCCAGCTAATTTTTATATTTTTAGTAGAGATGGGGTTTCATCATGTCGGCCAGGATGGTCTCGATCTCCTGGCCTCGTGATCCGTCCGCCTCGGCCTTGCAAAGTGCTGGGATTACAGGCGTGAGCCACCGCGCCCGGCCGGAAGCATGCTTTTTAGAAAAACAAAATGCAAATCTTCAAGAAATACTTGTTCAACTTATACCTTGTCAATAGATAACCACGAATAAACACCGTAAGACAGGATACCGAAAGTGAAAAGCAGATGGTAGTTAAGTATTCTGCCACATTTTAACAATATGAACGGTTCAAGTTACTTAATTGTACTTAGTTCCTCATTTATAAAGTAGGGATGAGGTTTATGACCTACCTCACAGATTTGTGTGAGTTAAATGAAATCACGTAAAGAGCTTAGCACATATAGTAGGTGCCTAAAAAACACTGAACAATAATGAGCTTGAGCTTATTTCTAGATTTATAAAATGAGGGTAACAATATCTGTCGCTGAATGTGAAGACTGAACAAGATTCACCACTTACAGAGTATAGCACAGTTCTTGGCACACAATACTCAATATTAGTCAACTTTTATTGTTGTTAGGAAAGGAAACTTAAAAGGTGACATTAGGAGCACGCATTGGGGCGGGGGGTGGGTGGGTGTTGCTAACCTAGTCTGAAAGATGAACCTGGGAATTCCATTGATTTAAGTGTGCATAACACAACCATGTCCCGGGCACAAGCTAAGCCTTAGATACACGGAAGGTCCCTCCCCACACCAACCTAAAGACAGGAAGGCGGAGATCTTCAGAGTTGGTCATGTGAGGAACCTCTAACTGCAGGGGCTCCATTCTTCCTCCCCAGGCTAGTCCCTGGGACTGGGCCGGCAGACACTAAGGCACCCCAGGAGGCCGGATCCGGCTCCGCCCCTCCAGCCCCGGACTAGCCTGGGCTTGTGCTCACAGCAGCGGTAGAGTTAACTGCGGAAAAGGGCGCGGGCCAGACCTACTCCTCGCTCCACGGCCCCAACCCCGCTCCCCACCCGCACCTGGTGGTCAACCCCCGCACAGTCCCACTCACCTTGACAGTGACTGCAGCTCCTCAGCGGTAACCACCCTCCCCGGGCCTGCTCCCCTTACCCCACGATATTAGATCCAAGAGGCCTACGAGGAGAGGGGACTCGTAGGCAAGAGGAGAGAGACCCGGGGAGGGGGCGCTGTCCTGGGTGGAGGTCTCGGCAGCGCAGCCGAGACGACTTGGCCCTCATCAGGGTCAGCTCGGAGCCGAAGGGGCCGCGCTTGCCCTGCCGAGGAATATATTGGAGGGCGGGGCTTTCTCGAGAGACGGGGGCATTTTTGCCTCTGATTGGTGTAATTCTTTTGATGGATGGCCTCTGCTATCCGTAAATGGCTGGGCCGTGGAGTGAGAAGCCCGGCCAATCAGCTCACACTTCCCGTTATCTGGCGTCAAATTCCCCGGCCCTCTTCCACGCCCCTACCTCTAAGCGTCTCTCAGTGGAGAATTTAACAAAGTGTCTTCATTCAGTAGGGGGCCGAACTAAAAATTCTATGCACCAACCCTTGCATGGGTCAGGTCAATCGGCTGCCAGCCGGATTGGCCAGCGTATCATTCCAGAATGTACTGTTTGTTCTGTGGGGTTTAGGAGTTCTACAGTGGTTCTGCCCCATCTTTCTAAAAATACAGTGAGTAGTTTAAAAAAAAAAAAAGTCAACCTTTGATTTTTTCATTACAGATGAAGAGGTGGTGGAATTTATATGGTGTGGTGGTTTATCAACTTCCAGAGTGCCCTCTTCGTGAACTTTGAAAGTCAGTTGATTCTTGCCTTACTTTGCTTTTTGTACAATTTATCAAATAATGGAGTTGGACTGTGTAATTTCTTAACCCGCTAGCAATTTTCTGAATTTGCTTTTAAAGCAAATTTAAAGAGAAAAGTTGGTACAATTTTTCAATTGCTTAAGATGAAAGGTGTGTGGCAGACTGTTATCAGGAATAATTGTGGTGAGTGTGAATCCCAGTCTACAGACCAGAATGTAACGCAATATTACTCCTTTTATTTACTGTAAATAATTTAATCTCTATGAGCCTCTCCTATGCCAGTTTAGTGGGAAAATAATTAGCCTGAACTCTTCTTAGACTCTCCTCACTCTCTTATGACTTCTCCCAGATCATAAGTGAGAAAAGTCCATTAGTAAAAGGGCCTGAAAAAGGGTGCACGAGGAGTCAGTTCTAAACTCTTATGAATTACACAGTAGTTGGATGTCTCTGTTCTCATGGCCCCAGTTCAGTCTCTCTTACTTTGACAAAGTGAAAATCTGGAAGATTTGCTGTCACCTCTGCTGTTTGCCCTGCCATGTACTTACCTAAGGCAATGCCACAGAACAAAACTCTGGAAAGGAGGAAAAGGGGTGGGGAGGAAGGGGAAGGAAAAACAAAAGAAAACATTAATACCTCACAATAATACCTTAGTCATGTAATCAGGTCAGTTTAAAAAACTGGGACTCAAATGGGGAAGAGGCCTTTCTTCCTCTTGAAAATAAAAGCTTACCTAGTGAATATAAATTGGCAATTTATAACCTTTAACAAGTAATTTTATTTAAAAATACTTTTTGCTCTAATGTGTGAGTTTATAAATGTGGTTTCTCCTTTTGCCTTTTAGTTCCTATTATTAATTCCTAAAATTAGGAATGTATATGCACAATTTTTAAAAAATGGCTAAAGCATCATAAAATCTTTATGGCAGACTGGGCACAGTGGCACACACCTATAATCCCAGCACTTTGGGAGGCCAAGGCGGGTGGATCACCTGAGGTCAGGAGTTTGAGACCAACCTGGCCAAGATGGTGAAACCCCGTCTCTACTGAAAATACAAAAATTAGCTGGGCATGGTGGCACGTGCCTGTAATCCCAGCTACTCGGGAGGCTGAGGCAGGAGAATCGCTTGAACCTGGGAGGCAGAGGTTGCAGTGAGCTGAGACTGTGTCACTGTACTCCAGCCTGGGAAACAGAGCAAGACTTGGTCTAAATAAAAGAAAAAAACTTCTTTATAGCAATGAAAAGCATGAATAAATTAACTAATATTTATTGAACACATAGCATAGGCCAGTGGAGAACAAATTAGACTGTTACCCGTCCTTGTAGAACATGTAACCTGTGGGCAATATAAATACATAGACTTTAGAATAAAATAAACTTATATTCATATCCAGGAATAGCTCATAACTAGTTATGTGACTTTCAACAAGTTAATCACATTTTCTTTTCTCAACAATAGGAAGTAAAAAATACATTATTCATGGGGTTATGAAGAGGATTAAATAATAGAAAGTGCATAAAGAGGTAGTCACTATTCCCAGATCACAGTAGATTTCTTGATAAATGGTAGCTCTTATTATTAAATTACTATTTCTTTTTAAATATCTTGCTCAAACACACTTTGGCTGTGTTTTCTCTGTTGTCAGACTTAGTCGTCTGTTTTCAGCCTAGAAGGATAATCAGTGTGTTAGAATTGTTTATTTAACACAGGTAAAAGTATCTAAATTGCATGTATTAATTTCTGTACATTTTTATACTTGAAATTTTCACTTGAGGGGTTTTAGGTAATATTTTTTATGTAGTAAAATATTTTCTCTTACATTAGAATATTTTACTTTTATTAAAATCTCTCACATAAAAAATTATTTCACCAGTATTGGAGAGACATTAATTAAATACAAATCAAGTCAAATTGATATTCTTTACTTTTCTTCCTCCCTTAACCCCCTCTGCCATTTTCATTTCAAAATGTTAGAATATAGACCATCATTTAAATAACTGAAAAGACCTAATTAGCAAAATGTGGAAATGTAATACTCAATTATCCACTCTTGTAAAATAAAGATAATGAGCCCTTCATTAACTATGAATTTATTTTAAAGAAGTGTGGATTTAATCATGATTTCCTATTAAAATTTGTTAAATGACTGACTTCTAGGGGTATATTCTAGGCTCAATGATGTATTCAGTTCCTATCCTCGTACTTTCTTCTCCATTAACAGTTAAGTACAACAAGAACTAATGGTCAGAATAATGGCCTTGAGGCTGGGCAAGAATCCAGGCAGTAACTGGAAGATTTAACCATATTTTCCGCATGGTAGGCTGTAGACGTGCCTTTCAACAACAAAGATTATAACAAGCAGATATAAAACAGTGGCGGTGTGTCAAATACTGCCCTCACAGGGAAATTCCCAGTTGGCTTTGTTGGTTTCCATCTTGGAGATGTGGCAGTCTGTGCCTTCCCTCCTGCACACAATGTCCAATCACCTTACCCTCTTTTCAGGCTCCCTGGGAAATGTCCAGTACTTTTGTGTGTAGCCTTATCCAGCTATAAGGGCCAAGGAAGGGGGGGCAAAAAGATCTCAGCTGAGTCCCCTTCTGCTTTCTGGTCCTTCCTGTAACTATGCATTACAGCCTCCTCCACTTCTCTAGCTGTTCTCTAGTGCATCTAGTCTATCTTATTCATTTGAAGATAACATGCTTTGCAGTGGCTTCTTTGATTCTTTATTAGTTCCTGGGACACCAGTGAAATTAAATATGGTTGAGAGGAGAGAGAGAAAGGACACATAAAAAACATAGATTAACAATTTCATGTATATGCTTCTACTCAGAGGTTCTAGCTACCACTTCTATACTCAGAAAAAGTAAACCCTTCCAGTTAATTGAGGTTTTACTGTATATTTCGTGAAAAACTAAATTTTTGACTCGTCAAGTAACCACTGCTATATAAAGGCACTGGGTCACATTAGAGGGGGAGCCTCTGTTCTCTAATGGCTTTAGACTCTGTTGAGTACAAAGCTCAAAGCCAAGACCAGCCAAAAACGTAGTATATAGGGTTTGCTTTTATTATATATGTCCCATGTGCCAGGTCATTGTGCTGAACTTAAACACACATGCTTTTGACAACTCTGATATTATTATCTTCAGAAATGTGGGATATTTTATATATCTTCTGTTTAGTAACTGTTTACTATTTACTAAATATATTTTACACAAAACTTGAATTTGGATTTTTCTGCAGTTTTTAAAAAAAGTTTCTATTTCAGAACATTTCAGACTCATTACCCAGCTTCAATAATCAACATTTTGCCCATGTTGACTGTTTACTTTGTCCATCCACAAGTATTTCTTGAGAACTTTGTAAGTGCCAGACCATTGTATTTTGTAATCCTAGATTAAAAAAATTGCTGCTACAGCTTTTGAGCCACAGGATATGTTGGCTACTGTTCTCTGTGAAGGTAAGAGGTCAGAAGGATCAGCTGGGTCATTGTCCTCCAGTCAGAAGCCAGTACTGCTGATGTCTCTGTTGTCTCCTGCTTTGGAAGGAGAAGGGATAGGAATGGGAGAACAATTTCCTTTCTTATCCAGGTTTCTGCCTAGGTTGCTAACCTTCCTCCCCCAGAAGCAAACACACACACACACACGCGCGCACACACACATACACCCCCACACACCCCATGTACACAAAACGTTTTGGCAGAGTTGAGAATTGGAAAATGAAATACTGCACTTAAGGCCTTCCTTGTTTCAGGTTACTACTTTCCTTATCTTTCTAGCCTTTTAACTCTTTTATCCCCCTCTATGATTTCACCAACCCTTTTCTCTTTTCTCTCCCCAAACCTCAGTTTTCTAATAGTTCGTACATCCCAAGGTTGTTTTTCACTGCCTCTGCTGTTGGTAGGGTCGAAGCCTCTCTGTGGCTGTCAGGTTCTGTGGCTGGTAGAGGGCAGTGAGGAGTCCTCCCTTGCCATTCCAAGAGTTGGTGGGTGAGTGTGGAGGAAAAACACCCAAGTTAGGGTAATGTATTCCACATTATAGTTTGTCTTCAAAACAAAACAAAACAAAACAAATGAAAAACTTTCCAGGGAAATGGATGAATAACCATAAAGTAAGTGCTATAACAGAGCCATGCGTAGGGTACCAGGGGAACACACAAGAAGACTTAAACAAAATTAGGGGGGTCAGGGAAGGAGTGAAGGGAAGGGGTCTTTGTAGAAGTCTTCCAAGATACTGTGACTCCTGATCTCAGTTTTTTAGGGATTTAGCCAAGTGAAGAGGCTGGTGCAAAGGACACTGCAAACAAAATCAACAGTATGTGCAAAGGCACAATAGAAAGAGAGAATAAACTGATTTCTGCGAATGAAATAGAGATGACTCTGGCTAAAGTACAGAGGCTGTTGAGGGAGGTGGTTTAGCAGTGACACTGGGGAGAGAAGCAGTTGTTCATGTTGAGGGGCCATGTACACCATGTATACCATTCTCGAATGTAGGACTTTGCAGACTTTGGGGAACCAACCATGGACTTAAAAAAGAACACCACAACTGGGTATGTGATTTGGGATGACCACTTGGCATCAGGGTGAAGACTGGAGAGAAGGGCCAAGGCTGGAGTCAGGAAGAACAGTTTAAAGGTCATTGCCTTAACCTAGGAAAAAACAGAAGGTTGCACTGAGCTTTAGCAAAAGTTTGAATTGGGATTCTATTTATGTGTTTATCAGGGAATACAGAAAAAAGACCAGGTTTGCTGGAGGAAAACTTTAAGTTCAAGATGTCTGAGGGACTTCCAGGTGGAGGTGTTGAAAAGGCAGCTAGAGAAACATTTATTGCTGCAGATAGCTATGGGACTCATCAGAAATAGGGGGTGATTTGAGTCATGGAAATAGATCAGTTCAGGAGAGTTGAAGAATCTAGGGAAAAGAACTCTCCAAATGGAATCTAGGAGGAGAGAGAGGGAAGAGGGAAATAAGAAGAGAGGATGTTACAGGAATCAGGAGAAAGTGTTTCAAGAAGAGAGTGAGCACCAGTATCTGATGCTGCAGAGAGGATAAAACATAGTATGAACAAGAAAGAGAGAATATGAAACCAATGAGTATATAAACCATTCTTATAAGGAACTTGACTGTAAGGGGTAGAGGCAATGGCCAGAGGGTGGACATGATGATGAGAAAGAGAGTTTGCTTTTCAAACATTAGCTAGATAAGTGCCTGCTTAAATGATGTCAGGAAGGAACCAGCAGGGTAAAGATGTATCTGACTGCTGGAAAATTCTGAAGCCTCATATGACACTAGTCAATTTAATTGACACTAGTCAATTTACACTCGGTCAGCTGTATTGTTATAGAAGCTTCTATTCAAATACAGACTACAATGGAAGCAAACAACACAAAAGAGTAGAAATTCTATGTATTTAGCATGCTTAAAATTCTCTGGATAGATGTTAAGAATGATCACAAAATGTTTTATAAATGTTTGTGTTTTCTGTAGCTATTTTATATGCCTGATTTTTCATTTCAAATTATTCAAAGGTCTCTTCCTGATTTAAAATAGTCTCACTTGTCAAATTTAGGAGCTTTACATCAGTGTTGAAGTAAGAGTAATACATAAAAACATGGATTTTATGTACCCTTATATCGTGAAAATATGATAGAACAGCACATCAGTTTGTTCAAGCCTTCTTAAAATACCTAGCTTTTGTTGGAAGTTACCCATGCATAGATTTAGGTCAAATAGAATAAAATCTTTAGGTATATTATGGATGTTTCTATTTTTAATGGAAATACATATTTACATCATGTAATGGTAAACATAGTACGTGTGGGTGTGAAAATACTTGGAGGTGATAAATAATAGTGCCAAATCACATTGGTGCAGATTTTTGTATGAAATTTTCTGTAATTCCTGGCCTTATAGAAGAACTTTTAATAACTAATAGCAGTGATTTGGCTGAGGCACTAAGGGACCGACTACAGTTTGGGTCCCAGTTTCTCTACTTACCAGCTTTCAGCCTCAAGATGTTCATATTTTGAATAACAGTACTACCCAAAAAGTTGTTGTGAGGATTAATTGAGCTAATAGATGGAAAATAGTACATGTAAGTGTTCAATAAATGTTAGATATTATTATTATCTGTAGAAAGAAATCACCTTCTGAGAGAGGAATAAATTACAACCCATGGCACTGCTGACATCAATAACTGGGCAATCTTATCAGGGTCTTTGTCCTGACAGTAACATTAGTCTTCCCGTTGTTCTGACCATAAAGTGGACTTCATCTCCTAAGACCACATAAACTGGGAGAAGTTGACCTAATACAAATCAGCTAATAAACATAAACCAATATTTTTGTTTTTTCTTTGGTCTTCTGTTTTCCTTAAGTGGATTGTCCTTTATACGTGAAGGCAAATGATGATCCCATGAGATATAATGGTACCTTCTCTTTTTGGTTAATTTCATAGTTTACGAAGGACTTTCACATTTATTTTATCATCCACTCTTTCCAGAATCCTTGCCAGATTTTCAGGACAGCGATTATGTATTAGTTTGCTAGGGATGCCAAACAAAATTCCATAGACTGAGTGGCTTAAACAACAGACATTTATTTTGTTGCAGATCTGGAGCTGGGAAGACCGAGACCAAGGTGTCATTAAGTGTGATGTCTTCTGAGGTCTCTTCTTGGCTTGCAGGTGGCAACCTTCTTACTTTGTCTTCACATGGTCTGTGGGTGTCTCTTCTTGTAAGGATGCCAATCATATGGGATTTATCTCAGTTATGTGTTTAAAGGTGCTAGTTTCGAATAGAGTCACACTGGAGGTCAGGGCTTCAACATATGAATTTTAGGGAGATACAATTCAGTCTATAATAGATTGTGATCCATATTTTTTTGGGAGAGAACAATAAAGCCAGAGAGGTTCAATAATTTACTCAAAGTCACTTGGCTTGTGGTTCATGAGTTAGGACTCAGCTCAAGACTTTTCATTCTCCTGTTGTTTCCCATTGCACATCTCACTTTTCCTTCTGGAATTACATCTCCGGAAATGTTTTCTTAATGGTGTGTGTTGAAGAAATGATTTGAAGTTCATGAACAAAGAAATGCTATCTTATGTACCTGTGAAAACTAAGCTCAGAATTTTATTGCTTAGTTATACTTTGTTCAACTGAATTCACTGTCTTAGACTTCACTATTGATATATATGTATATATAATATATACATATACTTATATATATAATATATGTATTTTATATATATATATTCTTTTTGAGACAGGGTCTTGCTCTGTCATCCAGGCTGGAGTGCAATGGAACAATCATAACTCACTATAACCTCAAACTCCTTGTGATCCTTCTGCCTCAGCCTCCCCAGTAGCTAGTACTACAGGCATGCACCATCATGCCTGGCTAATTTTTGTTTTATTTTATTTTGTAGATGCGGGGTCTCACTATGTTTCCAGGTTGGTCTTGAACTCCTGGGCTCAAGCGATCCTCCTACTTTGGCCTCTCAAAGCACTGGGATTACAGGTATGAGCCATTGTGCCTGACAACTATTACTTTTTACACAAACATTTCACAATAAAATTTGAACTATCTTGAGTAATTAAGGGCTAACTTGTTCAGATACTCACTAGTGCATAAGTCCCTTAACAGTAAGCATTTTAGAAAGGAAAAGGGCCTATTATGAAGTTGCTGGTGAAGGATAAGATATTAAAAAGCCCTCTTGGGCCAATAATTAATTATTGCTGCAGTTTCAAATGTTCTTTCTTAAAACACACACACACACACACACACACACACACACACACACACACACACACAAAACAGGTGAACTCCTAAGGACATCTTGTGAATATCAAAACAAATAAAATGTCCACTGTGGAATAGAGAGTCTCAGTTCCTCTGCCCTCCACCAACCCCTAGTTTGTAAGGAACAGCCCTCTAATTCATCTCTCTCCCACAAGGTTCAAAAATGTTGCATTATTCATCTTATCACTGAAAGTTTGTATGGTTTGATTAATATCTCTCCATTTCCCCCACTCCCAGCCCTAACAATCACCTTTCTACTATTCAGGGGATCTAATATACGGCATGGTAGTGACAGTTAAAATGAGCAGATAATATGAAGTCTCTGTCAGTAAAACTCATGCAAATTTTTTTTCTCTGTCCAAAAACAAAACCAAAATTTTATTTTATTTTTTTTCATTTTTCCATAAGTTATTGGGGTACAGGTGGTATTTGGTTACATGAGTAAGTTCTTTTGTTCTTTCGTGGTAATTTGCGAGATTTTGGTGCGCCCATCACCTGAGCAGTATACACTGCACCATATTTGTAGTCTTTTATCCCTCACCCGCCTCAAACTCTTCCCCCCAGGTCCCCAAAATCCATTGCATCATTCTTATGCCTTTGTGTCCTCATAGCTTAGCTCCCACATATCAGTGAGAACATACAATATTTGGTTTTCCATTTCTGAGTTACTTCACTTAGAATATAATCTCTAGTCTCATCCAGGTCACTGCAAATGCTGTTAATTCATTCCTTTTTATGGCTGAGTAGTATTCCATTGTGTAAATAAATATACATACATATATGTGTATATATATAGTGTGTGTATATATATGTGTGTGTATATATATCCATATATATGTATAAAATCACAGTTTCTTTATCCACTCAATGATTATTGGGCATTTGGGTTGGTTCCACGGTTTTGCAGTTGTGAGTTGTGCTGCTATAAACATGTGTGTGCCAAGTATACTTTGTTCGAATAGTGGACTTCTGTTTCCATCTGGCAGATACCCAGTAGCTGGGATTGCTGGATCAAATGGTAGTTCTACCTTTAGTTCTTTAAGGAATCTCCACACTGTTTTCCATAGTGGCTGTACTAGTTAACATTCCCACCAGCGGTGTAGAAGTGTTCCCTGATCACTGCATTCATGCCAACATCTACTGTATTTAGATTTTTTGATTATGGTCATTCTTGCAGGAGTAAGGTGGTATCACATTGTGGTTCTGATTTGCATTTCCCTTATCATTAGTGATGTTAAGCATTTTTTCATATGTTTGTTGGCCATTTGTATATCTTCTTTTGAGAATTGTCTATTCATGTCCTTAGCCCACTTTTTGATGAGATTTTTTTTTCTTACTGATTTGTTTGAGTTAGTTGTAGATTTTGGGTATTAGTCCTTTGTCAGATGTATGGATTGTGAAGATTTTCTCCTACTCTGTGGGTTGTGTGTTTATTCTGCTCACTATTCCTTTTGCCATGCAACAGCTCTTTTTTTTTTTTTTTTTTTGAGACGGAGTTTCACTCTTTGTCCAGGCTGGTGTGCAGTGGCACCATCTTGGCTCACTGCAAGCTCCACCTCCCAGGTTCACGCCATTCTTCTGCCTCAGCCTCCCAAGTAGCTGGGACAACAGGAACCCGCCACCATGCCTGGCAAGTTTTTTGTATTTTTACTGGAGACGGGATTTCACCCTGTTAGCCAGGATGGTCTCGATCTCATGACCTCATGATCCACCCACCTTGGCCTCCCAAAGTGCTGGGATTACAAACATGAGCCACTGTGTCTGGCCGCAAAAGCTCTTTAGTTTACATAGGTCCCAGCTATTTCTCTTTGTTTTTATTGCATTTGCTTTTGGGTTCTTGGTCATGAAATCCGTGCCTAAGCCAAAGTCTAGAAGAATTTTCCAATGTTATCTTCTAGAATTTTATAGCTTCAGGTCTTAGGTTTAAGTCTTTGATCCATCTTGAGTTGATTTTTGTATAAGGTGAGAGATGAGGATCCAGTTTCATTCTCTTACATGTGGCTTGCCAATTATCCCAGCACCATTTGTTGAAAAGGGTGTCCTTTCCCCACTTTATGTTTTTGTTTGCTTTGTGAAAGATCAGTTGACTGTATTTGGGTTTCTGGGTTCTGTATTCTGTTCCATTGGTATATATGCCTGTTTTATAACAGTACCATGCTGTTTTGGTGAGTACAGCCTTATGATGTAGTTTGAAGTCAGGTAGTGTGATGCCTCCAGATTTGTTCTTTTTGCTCAGTCTTGCTTTGGCTATGCATATTCTTTTTTGGTTCCATATGAATTTTAGAATTGTTTTTTCTAATTCTGTGAGGAATGATGATGGTATTTTGATGGGGATTTCATTGTAGATTGCTTTTGGCAGTATGGTTATTTTTACAATATTGATTCTACCAATCCATGAGCATGGGATGTATTTCCATTTGTTTGTGTCATCTATGATTTCTTTAAGCAGTGTTGTGTAGTTTTCCTTGTAGAGGTTTTTTGACTCCTTGGTTAGGTATATTCCTATTTTTTTTTTTTTTTTTTTTTGCAGGTATTATAAAAGGGGTTGAGTTCTTGATGTGTTTCTCTGCTTGGTCGCTGTTGGTGTATAGAAGAGCTGCTAATTTGTGTACATTAATCTTGTATCTGGAAACTTTGCTGAATTCTTTTATCAGTTCTAGGAGCTTTCTGGAGTAGTCTTTAGGGTTTTCAAAGTAAACGGCCATATCGTCAGTAAACAGTGACAGTTTGACTTCCTCTTTACTGATTTGGATGCCCTTTATTTCTTTCTATTGTCTGAATGTCCTAGCTAGGATTTCCAGGACTATGTTGAAGAGGAGTGGTGAGAGTGTGCATCCTTGTCTTGTTTCCAGTCTCACAGGGAATGCTTCCAACTTCTCCCCATTCAGTATTATGTTAGCTGTGGGTTTGTCACAAATGGCTTTTATTACGTTAAAGTATGTCCCTTGTATGCTGATTTTGCTGAGAGTTTTAATCATAAAGGGATGCTGGATTTTGTCAAATGCTTTTCTGCATCTATTGAGATGATCATGTACTTTTGTTTTAATACTGTTTATGTGGTGTATCACATTTATTGACTTGCATATGTTCTTTTTATCTTATTTTATTTATTTATTTATTTGAGATAGGGTCTCACTCTGTCACCCAGGCTGGAGTACAGTGATGTGATATCGGCTCACTGCAACCTCTGCCTCCTGGGCTCAAGTGATTCTCCTGCCTCAGCCTCCTGAGTAGCTGGTACTACAGGTATGTGCCACCATGCCCAGCTAATATTTTGTATTTTTAGTAGAGATGGGGTTTCACCATGTTGGCCAGGCTGATCTTAATTCCTGTCCTCAAGTGATCTGCCTGCCTCACCCTCCCAAACTGCTGGGATTACAGGCGTGAGCCAGTGCGCCAAGCCCCTTAATTATAATATTTTCATGGCATCTTTAGAGTTTTCCATATATAAAATCATAAAACTAAGATAATTTTACTTTTTAATTTCTAGTTTTTTTTGTTTTGTTGTTGTTTGTTTGTTTTTGAGACACAGTATTACCCAGGCTGGAGTGCAGTGGTGCAATTTCGACTCACTGCAACCTCTGCCTCAGCCTCCTGAGTAGCTGGGATTACCAACGTGCACCACCACGCCTGACTAATTTTTGTATTTTCAGTAGAGATGGAGTTTTGCCATGTTGGCCAGGCTGGTCTCAAACTCCCGACCTCAGGTGACCTGCCCACCTTGGCCTCCCGAAGTGCTGGGACTGTAGGCATGAGCCACTGCGCCTGGCCTTTATTTCTAATTTGAATGCTGTATTAATCAGGGTTCCTTAGAGAAACAGTACTAATTTATATATATATATATATGTAAAATGAGAATTGGTTCATATGATTATGGAGGCTGAGAAGTTCCATGATCTGCTGTCTGCAAGCTGGAGAGCCAAGAAAGCCAGTGTTGTTCTTCAGTTCATATCTGAAGGTCTGAGAAACAGGAAAGCTGATGGTGTATCTCCCAATCTGAGTCTGAAGGCCTGAGAAACAAAGATGGGAGGAAAACTGGTGTAAGGCTACAGTCCAAAGACCTGAGAACCAGGAGCTTTGATATTTGAGGGCAAGAGAAAAATGGATGTCCCACCTCAGGAAGAAAGAGAGAATTGTCCCTTCTGCCTTGTTGTTCTCTTCAGTCCCTCAACAGATTAGATGATGCCTACCTACACTGGTAAGGGCAGATCTTCTTTACTCAGTCTGCTGATTCAAATGCTAATCTCTTCCAGAAGCACCCTCACAGACACACCAGAAATAATATTTTATCAGCTATCTTTGTATTCCTTAGCTCAGTCAAGTTGACACATTAAATTGACCATCACAAGTGCTTTTTATTTATTTTTCTTGTCTAATCGTTCTTGCTAGGACTATGTGGAATATTGAAAGCAGGCAATTTTTCTTGATATTAGAGGATAAACTTTTAGTCTTTCAAGCACTGAATACGATATCAGCTGTAGGCTTTTCATTTATGGTTTGTTCTGGGAAAGTAATTTTTTAAATTTCTAGTTTGTGGAGTGATTTTATCATTAGTGTTGAGTTTTGTCAAATGCTCTTTCTGCCATCATACAACTTTTTCCCGTTCATTCTGTTAATATGGTGTATTACATTGATTTTTACACAATGAACCATCTTGGTATTGATTCTTTTTTAAATGCTTGATAGAATTCACCAGTGATGCCATCTTGACATGGACTTTCCTTGTGAAAAGTTTTAAAATTACTAAACTGATTATATTTAATTATCGTAAGGTCATTCAGATTTTATATTTCTTTTTGAGTTAGTTTTGAAAGTTTGTATGTTTCTAGAAATTTTTCTATTTTATCCAAGTTATCTAACTTGTTAGCATATAGTTATGAATATTATTTCTTTGTAATTCTTTTTATTTTATTGAGGTTGGTTGTGATATCCCTCTTTCATTCCTGATTTTTGTAATTTGAATTTTATTTTTTTCTGGTCAATTTAGTTAAAAGTTTGTGAGTTTTTTTTTTTTTTTTTTTTTTTTTTTTTTTTTTTTTTTTTGAGACGGAGTTTTGCTCTTGTTGCCCAGGCTGGAGTGCAGTGGCGCGATCTCAGCTCACTCACCGCCACCTCCGCCTCTCAGGTTCAAGCAATTGTCCTGCCTCAGCCTCCCCAGTAGCTGAGATTACAGGCATGAACCACCATGCCTGGCTAATTTTGTATTTTTAGTCGAGACGGAGTTTCTCCGTGTTG
>NW_016809273.1:2698656-2707104 GCF_001698545.2 Rhinopithecus bieti
TTTTTTTTTTTTTTTTTGAGACGGAGTTTTGCTCTTGTTGCCCAGGCTGGAGTGCAGTGGCGCGATCTCAGCTCACTCACCGCCACCTCCGCCTCTCAGGTTCAAGCAATTGTCCTGCCTCAGCCTCCCCAGTAGCTGAGATTACAGGCATGAACCACCATGCCTGGCTAATTTTGTATTTTTAGTAGAGACGGAGTTTCTCCGTGTTGAGGGTGGTCTCAAACTCCTGACCTCAGGTGATCCGCCCGCCTCGGCCTCCCAAAGTGCTGGGATCATAGGTGTGAGCCACTGCGCCCGACGTTGTTTTCTTTTCTTTTCTTTTCTTTCTTTCTTTCTTTTTTTTTTTTTTTTTTTTTTGAGGCGGAGTCTCGCTCTGTCACCCGGAGTGGAGTGCAGTGGCCGGATCTCAGCTCACTGCAAGCTCCGCCTCCCGGGTTTACGCCATTCTCCTGCCTCAGCCTCCTTAGTAGCGGGGACTACAGGCGTCCGCCACCTCGCCCGGCTAGTTTTGTATTTTAGTAGAGACGGGGTTTCACCGTGTTAGCCAGGCTGGTCTCGATCTCCTGACCTCGTGATCCGCCCGTCTCGGCCTCCCAAAGTGCTGGGATTACAGGCTTGTTTTTTTTTTAATGGAGTCTCACTCTGTTGCCCATGCTGGAGTGCAGTGGCATGATCTCGGCTCATTCCAACCTCCACCTCCCGGATTCAAGCGATTCTTGTGCCTCAGCCTCCTGAGTAGCTGGGATTATAGGTGCGCACCACCATGACCGGCTAATTTTTGTATTTTTTAGTAGAGATGGGGTTTCACCGTGTTGGGCAGACTGGTCTTAAACTCCAGACCTCAGGTGATCCAACCGCCTTGGCTTCCCAAAGTGCTGGGATTACAGGCGTGAGCCACTGTTCCCAGCTAAGGTTTGTCATTTTAGTTCATCTTTGCAAACAAATTTTTGTGACTTTAAAAAATGTTCTCTGTGTTTTTCTCTTCTCTATTTTATTTATTTTCATTTTAACCTTATTATTTCCATCCTTGGTCTCGCTTTGATTTTAGTTTGTCCTTCTTTTTCTAGTTTTTTAAGGTGGAAGGTGACATTGTTGAGTGGAGATTTTTTTTAAAAAAAGCATTTAAAGCTATAAATTTCCCTCTGAGCACTTCTTTAGTTGCATCTATAAGCTTTGGTATGTTGTTTTTATTTTCATTCATCACATGGTATTTTCAAATTTAAATTTTTTCTCTGTCCCATTGGTTGTTTGAGAGTCTCTTGTTTAATTTTCAATTATTCTGTAGATATCTCAAACTTTCATTGTTATTTTCTAATTTTGTTTCGTTGTAGTTGGAGAATATATTTTGTATGATTTTAATTCCTTTACATTTATTGAGACCTGGCTTATGATCTAGTCTATGGTTTATTCTGAAAAATGTTCTATTTGTGCCTTAGAAGAATGTGTACTGGCTGGGTACAGTGGGTCACACTTATAATCCCAGCATTTTGGGAGGCCATGGCAGAGAATCACTTGAGCACAAGAGTTCGAGACCAGCCTGGGCAGCATAGCAAGACCACATCTCTATTAAAAAAATATAATAATAATAAGAAGAAGAATGTGTATTTTACTGTTGTTGGGTGGAGTATTCTATAGATGTACGTTAGGTCTAGTTAACTTATAGTGTTGTTCAAGTCTTTGGTTTCCTATTAAATCTTTTGCATAATTGTTTTATTCATCATTGAAAGCAGAGTATAAAGTATCCAACTTTTATTTTGGAATTGTCTATTTTACCTTTCAATTCTGTGAGTTGTTGCTTCATGTACTTTTTAGATCATTTTCAGTTTCTCCATAGTAAGTTTTCATGCAGTTTTTTTTCTTATATGATTTTTTTTGGATGGATTTAGAAACTCCTGCATTTTATAATTGATTTCTCTCCAGGGAAATTATGCCATAATGACAATATTAAACTAAATAGCAATTAGTAAGGTAAATCATTTGCTATATCCATTTGTTTATTATTTTGCGACACTTTATTGTATTCTGTCATCATTGAGGTTAAAATATGTGTGTTTGGGATTCTTTTATATATATAGTTATATACCTAGAGGTGTATGTATGTGTGTGTATGTATTACATAGAAAGAAGTCACAACAGTTTCCTGAGAACAGTAAGTCATATGCATCAAAGTCTGTGGATAGCTTGAGCTTTCCTGGTCTAGAGGAAAGGGATTGTAGAAGGTTATTTTCCTCTGAAATGCTTGTTATATGTGGAAGTGGTATAGAAAACTCTGCTGTAGATAGTTTGGAGTCTTGGCTACCTCATAAAACATGGAATGAAAAATTGGTCTTGAAAATTACTGATAATGGTAAGTAAAACTAGGCATTGCATGTTTATTTTTTAAAAGTCTTATTGCTCTAAAATATGGAATGCTAATCTATACTCCCCATCCAAAGAATTTGTTTTTGGAAATTCTTACTTATATTCTTCTCCTGCCATCCTACCATCTCTCTTCTCTCCTCCCCTTCCCATCCCTGACAGGTCCACTCACCATAAGTAGAAAAAGTCTTGCTTTAGATACAGTAGTTCCCTTCTTCCCTTTTCTCTTCATTAAATCTTATCTTTACCATGCTATCATCCCCTTGGTTCTTATATCTGCAATGAAATTGCTAATCTAAAAAACTAACTTGTACCAATATTAATGTGTTAGTCCTGTTTTGATTATCTATGGCTACATAAAAACAAAACAGAACACCAAAAATAGAAAAAAAAAGCCCCAAAATGAAGTGACTTAAAGATATGATGTCATTTGCTTTACCAACAATTCTGTAATTTGGGAAGACATGCGGACAGCTCATTTCTACTACACTTGGCTAGAGGCGGCTCAAGTGGCTTGGAGGCTGGTAACTGGAATCTTCTGAAGTCTTCACTGGCTTACATATGTGGCTTTAATGCTGGCTGTGAGCTGGAACTTCAACTTTGGTATGGCCAGAATACTTCCATGTGGCCTTTCAATGTGGGTACTTGGCTTCCTTGCATGGTGTCCGGGTTCCAAGGATGATCACAGAGATAGAGAGATAAAGACAGAGAAAGAGAGACAGAGAGAGAGCGCATGCCATGCAGAAGCTTTATTGTCTTTTATGAACTAGTCACAAAAGTCATGCAGCATCTCTTCTGTTTTCTCACTGGTCAAGGCAGTCCAAACAGCCTACCTCAATTCAAGGAAAATGAAAAGAGGCTCTGAATCTTGATGGGGAGTGGTAACGATCTGATGGAGTGTGTGAAAGCGGAAATATTGCTGTGGCTATTTTTGGAAAATACAATCTGCCACATTTCCCAATGGTAGTATACAAATTTTAATTAGGCAACATTGGGATCTAAAGGAATGAATGTCAAAGTGGAAATTTTAGATAATAAAGCATACCTCTCAGGGAGATATTTAGGCAGCATGTTCAATAACTTTCAAATACTATGGAGGCAACCACATATTCTACAATACAGGGGCCAGTTCTGTAAAGAAACAATCAACTTTTCTTTTGTTTTCTTTTTCTTTTCTTTTCTTTTTTTTTTTGAGACAGAATCTTGCTCTGTCGCCCAGGCTGGAGTGCAGTGGCACGATCTCAGCTCACTGCAAGTTCCGCCTCCCGGGTTCACGCCATTCTCCTGCCTCAGCCTCCCAAGTAACTGGGACTACAGGTGCCCGCCACCATGCCCGGCTAGTTTTTTGTAGTTTTAGTAGAGACAGGGTTTCACCGTGTTGGCCAGGATGGTCTTGATCTCCTGACCTCGTGATCCGCCCACCTTGGCCTCACAAAGTGCTGGGATTACAGGCGTGAGCCACCACACCCGGCCGAAACAATCAACTTTTCTAAGGACCAAGTGAGTTCCGCTTTCCGTGCAAAGTAGAATTTATTTTTGTAAATTTACTAATCTCAAAATATGAAGAGAGTGTTCTAAGAAGCCTGTTGTCACTGCTGCTTCAACTTGTACAGAAATATTGCCATCCCAAATGATCAAAATATTATCAGTGTGGGTTCTCTTTTAAAACTCTGAAACCACCTAATTATAAAATTAGTAAAGATTAGACAGTTTGTAAGATGAATGTCAAAAAAGGGAATATATCAAGTCAGAAAAGGAAATGGACTTGGAAGTCATATAAAATTCTATAAAGAAAGAATGATTCTGTTGCAACTGAGTGCCAAGAATATCAACAGTGCCTTCTTCATGTTGTTTTTGAACTTAAAGGCTAAAAGTGATTGACATTTCTATAACCAGGCCTGATAATTTCCATGGTCAATATGTGCCCATTGAGAAAGTTCCACAGATGGCGGGGAAAAGAACTACTCCAAAATTTTTTTGTTTGTCCCTTTGCCAATCAGAAAGTTCTAGAAATGGACACGTTTTACACTTTTATGCAAATACCAGTCTGATTACTGGCACCAAATGCTGAAAATTACTGCAATAGAGCATTAAGTGAATATTGGGTTGTGAGAGTTAGTTATGATTCTGATTTGAGAAGAAAGAGATTGTTGCTTCATACTTTTTTTTTTTTTTTTTAAAGACAGAGTCTCCCTCTGTCACCAGGCTGGAGTACAGTGGCAGGATCTTGGCTCACTGCAACCTCCGACTCCCTGGTTCAAGTGATTCTCCTGCCTCAGCCTCCCAAGTAGCTGGAATTACAGGCAGGCATCACCACGCCCAGCTAATTTTTGTATATTTAGTAGAGGCGGGGTTTTGACAGCTGTTACAGTGGTCTGTTGTCGTCACTCCCTGTTTACTCCCATGAGTTGTAGGTTAAAGGTTAGGGAAACCCAAAGCCCTCCCTCCCTCCCTCCCTCCCTTCCTTCTTTCCTCCCTTCCTGCCTTCCTTCCTCCCTTCCTTTTTTTCTTTCTTTCCTGAATAGGATTTCTTTTTTGGAAACCTCTTTCCTGAAGTCATGTTTTAAGCTTTCTCAGCTCTGGTAAATCAGTTACCATTCCTTTATCAACTCTCAATCTCAAAAAAAAAGTTAATTTCTTCTATGTCATTGTCTCCTCTCCCATTCTCTTTACATTTTAATTTAGACTTTTACATTTATTTCACTATTGCTTTAGTGAGTTTTATTGAACTGGAGTGACAATCAACCATATATTCAGCATGCCTTGTTAAAAGGCAGTTCAAATATGCCCTTAATCTTTTTGCGTGGCTTTAGAGTACCAGATAATTTTAAAAAATGATATAAAATAATGAAGTGATTCATATTACAGAGATTCATCATCTCCTTTTCTGGGATAGGGCATCTGATGTACAAATAAGGGCAAATAACCAGGGGGCACACATTATCAGGCCTGAAACAGCAGTCTTGACTGGAGAAGATTCGGACTGTAGGGGTAGCAGGCACGTGGGCACCTTTGGCCTGTTTATTTTAGGCCAGCGCAGAGTTCTAGCAAAGCCAGACTTCAGACTGCCCGAGAGGGACTTTCAGCTGCATAATTAGGGACACTCCAGCCCCTCTCCTAGAGTGGTAAGAGGCCATGATATAATAGCAATATGACGTGATGGAATCTTGGCAGCAGCCCTAGCCCTTACCTAGAGAATGACAAAGCTGCAGAAGAAACTGCCAATGGAGTGCTCAACTCCAAGAGCCTGAAACCTAGGGCGGCTTGGCAAAGTGCCTTGCACCCCAGTGTCATGGCTGCGGGGGAGCCACCCACTTCAAGGAGCCCTGCAGAATCAGACAGTGAGGACAGTGGCAGCAATCACAATGGGCTGAAGATTAAATCACTTTTGTTGATTTTTTCAAGTATTTATAAGCTCCCCAGATTCCCATGGAACTCTACAGAAGGACATAATGAGAAAAGTAGGTTTAAAGGAAATAAATAAATGTGAAATTTCTTACACACTTGAGTTGGTGAGTTAAACGCCACATAGTCTATATGTGGTTTAAATGTTGTCCCATTGCCTCATGATGGCCTGATGTAAATTCATATGAAACTAGGAAATTTAAAAGCTTATTGGGACAGCAACATAGAGTTGATTTATTCACTACAAAGATTATGGAGACCATTTATTGCTATGAACATTTCATTATGTTGGCTCCTTAAGATTCCAACCCCAAGGAGATATGATAGTGATGAAGATGGAGAAATCGAAATTTAAACAGCAGAATTTGAGGAGGGTGCAAAAGCAACACTTTGATGAACCTAGATCATATAGACCAGTATAAGGTCAGCAAAGTCTGGAGGACCATGTGCTGTCTCCCTAGATTGGACCGGAAGCCCAGACTCTACTTTTAGGTACTGGCTCAGAGAGCGCCCACTGAACTCGCCTCTGACATCTTAGGCAGATCAAGTGCTTCTCTGGTCTGCTGGCTGCTCTCACAGGTAGAGGATCAGGGGTGTGTGAGCACCATCCCGCTTGGTCTTGGAGATGGATCAGATCCAGACTGGTGAGTTCTGGGGGCTTGGGCAAAGTGTGAGTAGAGTTTCTGAGGGTAAGATGATGAGGACATTTGACTTGGGGGCTGAGAAGGAACATTTTTCCTACGAAATTAAATCTTTATTAAGACTACTGCCATTATGGGCAAGTACTGAAGAAGATCATGTGTTTCAAAGTAAGTAGCTTGACAAGATCTTGTTTGGGTTAAAATACGTATTTATCCTATTTTATTTTCAAAATCTTATTTTACAGGGTTCTCTATTAAGAGATGTTTTGAATTGCCAGGCATGGTGGCTCCTGCCTGTAATCCCAGCACTTTGGGAGGCCGAGGCGGGTGGATTGCCTGAAGTCAGGAGTTTGAGAGCAGCCTGACCAACATGGTGAATCCCCGTCTACTAAAAATACAAAAATTAGCTGGGTGTGGTGGTGTATGCCTGTAATCCCAGCTACTCGGGAGGCTAAGGCAGGAGAATTGCTTGAATCTGGGAGGCGGAGGTTGCAGTGAGCCGAGATTGCACCATTGCACTCCAGCCTGGGTGACAAGAGTGAAACTCCATTAAAAAAAAAAACAAAATCGCTATGAGCAAACAGCGTTGCACAGTTAAGTAGTTTACAGGATCTGTGGAAGAAGGCAGGGAGTCTCTTACCAACAACAAAAGGCGTTCCAGCGCCTGGAATTCAACCATATGGATACACAGTATGTTCTAGTTATAAAGTGGCTGATTTTAGGGAAAAGGAAAAAATAAAGGAAAAAAATCCTGTAGTGAGTGGGAAATAATAAATACCTATGAGGCAATCCTTGGCATTCCTTGGCCTGTCACTCCAGTCTCTACCTCCAGCTTTCCATAGCCATCTCCCTATTTCTCCTTTTCTCAAATCTCCCTCTCTTTTCTCTTAGAAGGATGCTAGCCACTGAACACGGGGCCTTCCTCAATCCAGATAATCTCATCACAAGATTCTTTACTTAAATACATCTGCAAAGCCCTTTTCTCCAAATAACATCATGTTCGCAGATACTGACGCTGGAGCCTGGCTACATCTTTCAGGGGCCACTGTGCAACTCATTACAAAGGCCTAATTCATTTTTCATGATTGGCCCACACTGCTTCTCCCTCCCCTGGGGTCCTGCCGTACTGTTCTGTTTGTGTGATCACAGGAGCGATTAGGAGATCTTGATACGTGGTGTCTCTAGCACAAAGCCTGATGTACCATAAGGCTTCAATGTGTCTGTTGAACGTAAGCAAAGCATCGCTTGCATCATGTCCTGAGTGTAAGCCTGACTCACAGCAGTGATATGTTACTCAGATCACAGCCACTCACGATGCTCTGGGAAGACAGCACGCTCCTACCAAGTCCAGACATCTCTGAACTGGAAAACACTTTACTCAGAGTTACGCATCTTTTTTGTGTCTTATAGGAGGGGCCAAGTGGAGAGGGCAGTTACTCATGTGCTCATTTTTATTCATTCGTTTGTTCATCCATTTAAGAAACACTGAACACCTATTCTGAGCCAGACCCTGCCCCAGGCATTTGAGATACAATGTGTATGTGGTATAACCCTCAGCATCTGGCCTGGGATTGGAACAAGTGAACCCTCAATTTACATTTATTGTGGTCATGGCCTGAGTGTGGAAGGAAGTGTAGGTGCTGTGAAAGTCCTGAGACAGGCCTCGAACCTAGACTGGTGGTCAGGGAGATTATCCTGGAGGAAGTGACATAAATGCTGGGACTTGGAGAGAGGTGGTGGTCACCTCAAGTGCAGTGGTGGCAGTGGAGAATTTAAGAAATGTAGGTGGTAACAAAGGAAAGGTTTTTTTTTTTTTTTTTTTTTTGAGACAGCCTTGCTCTATTGCCCAGGCTGGAGTGCAGTAGCGTGATCTCGGCTCACTGCAAACTCCGCTTCCCAGGTTTACACCATTCTCCTGCCTCAGCCTCCCTAGTAGCTGGGACTACAGGTGCCCGCCACCACGCCCGGCTAAATTTTTTTGTACTTTTAATACAGACGGGGTTTCACTGTGTTAGCCAGGATGGTCTCAATCTCCTGACCTCAT